>NC_142946.1:51962949-51990449 GCF_046866305.1 Octopus bimaculoides
TCAGTTAATTAAAATCGCTTATCCTCAAAAGTAGCATTTATTTATTCACCCATATGTTTGCACGCATTGTTAGGACTCGTAGATACTGCATAGAATTTATGTTCGATCAGTACCGTAGCTAGAGATAACGCAGCACAAGATACCTACGAGATAACAAATGGATACATTAATTTTGATAATAAATTCTTCAAATAATTAACGCAATTAGACAGCCCTCACGTTGAGAAGATTTCCTTCGGTGCCAAAAGCGTCAGTTCAGATAATTTACAATTATTGAAAGTATACTATTTTTGATGTATACATTTTTCTGTTTCTTTCTCATTTTTGCCAGTTTCGTCGTCGTCGTCGTCGTCGTCGCTGCTGTTGTTTATTAACGTTGTAAATGTTCGAATGTCAATGTTCATTTTCATGAGAGTTCTACACTGTATACAAGGTATCCGACCATGTGTGTGTGTGTGCGTGTGTGTGCGTGTGCGTGTGTGTGTGTGTGTGTGTGTGTGTGTGTGTGTGTGTGTGCTTCAACTGTCTTCCTCTGTTTTATTAATCACATTTCAAGTACCTATTCTCATAGCACTATACTGCTGTTATTTGAAGGTAAGTCTAAACACGAACTGGAACCATGTGCTGGGGGAAGCAAGCTTCTTACCACACAAGCGAAGTTGGGGGGGGGGGACACAGACACACAAACATATACACATACATACATATATATATATATATATATATATATATATATATATATATATATATACATATATACGACAGGCTTCTTTCAGTTTCCATCTACCAAATCCACTCACAAGGCTTTGGTCGGCCTGAGGCTATAGTAGAAGACACTTGCCCAAGGTGCCACGCAGTGGGACTGAACCCAGAACCCTGTGGTTGGTAAGTAAGCTACTGCGTAACTATTTTATCGATTTTATGAACCTGGAAAGGGATGAAAGGCAATGTTGACTTCGGCAGAATATGAACTTAGAAAGTAAAGACGGACGAAATGCTGCTAATCATTTCGCCACCTTAAAATATAATACTGATTTCAAATTTTGTCACAAGGCCAGGAATTTCAGGGGTAAGTATAAATCGATTACATCAACCTCAGTATTCAACTGGTACAAATTTTATCAACTCCAAAGGATGAAAGGCAATATCGACCCCAGCAGTATTTGAACTCAGAACGTAAAGATGGACGAAATGCCGCTAAGCATTTGCCCGGCATGCTAACGATTCTGCCAGCTCGCTGTCTTAATATATAATATACTCGTTACTGCGTTTTTCTACATCAAAATTGTGTAACTACAGCTCCATCCTGATTTGACCTTCACCTCAATCATAGAAAGGAACAATTTTTCATAATATGAAATAATATAAACTCTACCTTCCTACATATCTTCATCATTGGTAACTCACTTGGTCTTATGATTTTGTTCATGAAGAATACGAATAGTTTGGTCGATAGAATTAAATCTGTAATATTATTCGTATTTTAACTGCTGTGATTTTATAGAAAATGTAATAACCAGAAAACTAATAATCATGCCTAAAATTCATATAATGGAGATGATAAATCGCAAGAATTGGGATACACCATGCATTGTATTAACACAAGTCCCAAATTTTCATCTGATAAATTTAAATTTCAAGATGTAATTATTTCTGACAATTTTTATTGCACTTGTTCATATATGTTTGGTTTCATTTCTGTGCTCAGCTCTTAATTTCATCGCTCAGTTATAATGAAGGCTAATGATATTTAAGTTTGCAAAATAACGGACTCAATTATAAATTGTTTTCTTCACTTTGTATGAACTTGCTGATCTTTGCAAATATCCAATGATGAATCGGTAGCTTGGAATTTTATAGATATCAATTATAAATTTGATGACATTCATAGTTGCTAAATATCAATGTTGTCTTTATTCATAACAGAAATCTGAATAAAATCAGAAGGAAATGTAAGCGCAGACATGACTGTGTGGTTAAGAAGTTCATTTTCCAACCACATGGTTTTGCGTTCAGTCGTAGTGCAGGGTACCTTGAGCAAGTTGTTTTCTATTATAGGCCGGGGTCGACCAATGCAATGCCTTTTCAGTGAATTTGCTAAAATAGTAAAATGGAAACTGTATGGAAGTTCATTGTGTGTGTGTCTCTGTGTGTGTACATTGTGTGTTTGTGTTTGCCACACGCCGCTTTAAAAACCCAGTGTTAGATCTACTCGTCTCAGTTATTTGACAGTGGCGATGCTGGAGCAGCGCCTTTTAGTCAACGAAAGCTACCCCTGGACTCATTCTTTTTGAGCCTGGTGCTTATTCTATTGGTTAATTCTGCGAACCGCTAGGTTATGGCGATGTAAACCAATATCGGTTGTCAAATATCGGATGGTGGGTGGGGACACACAAATACGCACACACACATAAATATGTATATATATATATGTATATATATATATATATATATATATATATATATATATATATATATATATATACATATATATATATATACATATATATATATATATATATATATATATATATATATATATATATATATATATATATATATGTTCCGTCTACCAAATCTCCTCAAAGTTTTGATCGGCCCGAGGCTATAGTATCAGAGAAGACACTTTCTCAAGGTGCCACGCAACGAGACTGAACCTGGAACCATGTGGTGGGGGAAGCAAACTTCTTACCACACGGCCATGCTTGCGCCTATATCTATCTATATATATGTGTGTTTGTGTGAGTGTGTATGTATGTGTGTGCGTGTTTGTGCTTTCCACACTCGCCGCTTGAAAAACCCCAATGTTAGAGTGTTTATGTCTTTTGCTCCGACAAAAGGGAACAGTTAAATATGTAACAGACGTAAAACGAAGACATAACTACCGCCGTCTATTTGTTCGATTAAAGCAAGGCCGCAGTCCAATGACTAAAACAAATAAAAGAAGAGATAATGCATTTATTACAAAACTAAAAATGAACTGATTCCAAAATACGACAATAAAATAAGTAAAAGCGAAACTTTGGTATATTTTATAGACATATCTCAAATTGCTTATTTTGCTATAAAGATAATATCATAGACTGCAACATTAAGAATGACTTGTTCCTACACTTGATAAAATTTTCGATATAGCTGTAGTTATTATTGTGTTTCGTTCTCTATATTATTTCATTTTTATTTTATTTTCTGCGTCGTATTTGCCATCCATCTCATACTTTCCTTTTCTTTTCTGCATTGGATCGGTGTTAAATCTATTTTCATTTTCCGCAAAACAAAATATGTACATGATATATTAATTTGAAACATTAAAAACGCCTTGTAGATCTGAATATAATTTCGAAATTCCGTTCACTTCAATACTTATTAATAAAATCGTTGAAACCTCCCCTTACACACGCGCGCGCGCACGCACAATCACACACACACACACACTTGCTACGAATAATCTATAATAATAATAATCTATTTTTATTTCAATCATTCATTAAGGATTATCAAATTATGTATATTGACAGCAAGGTAAGCGAATGAAAATAAAACAATATTTCTTTTCTTTTCTTACATATTTTCTTTTTTTATCTCCTTTCTATCACTTTTTTAGTTTCAGTCAGCGAGGGAAACTCGGCAAGCTGTATACCGTGTAATTCTTAATTTGTGGAACGTATCGATAGGCGTTCGTAATTCATCGAATTTACACTAATTGTTTCTCGGTATTTTTCTTTGCCAACATTGATATTACTGATGTGAACTGGCCGCTCTTCGTCATTAAAACCATGTTCCAGCGCCAATTAAGGCTGAATAATTAGTCACAGCTAACGTCATTATACTGTACAATATCCAAGCTTAAATATTGTTATCAGATTCCAATCACATGTTTGGCGAAAATTCTCGTGTAAACACTTCTCTTGATAAGAAATAATATCTTATTTTATTACAACATAAATGGCTTTCCGTCTTCAGTTTCAAAATCAACCATTTGTTTATTTAATTATTTTATTTATTTTCTACAAGTCTTACTGGAAACAGGGTTTTACTGTTTCATTGAGAAACGAGTTTCTTCTGGATAGGGCGATAGCATACAGTAGGTGTTGTTCTCCCAGAAGAACTTGGACGTAGTGCTATTATTTTCTGAAGATCATCAAGTAACTGAGACAATGTTGACTCACAAGCATCACCTATGATTGCAAAGGAGCTCCCCAACGTGAAGCCTAGACCTATTAGACATAGCAGCTAAAACTCCTTCAAATCAAACTTAGTCCTCTTAAAATAGGATGCGGTCGATGGTGTAGTCTGAACGGCAGTCGAAATGGTCATATATGGAAAGACTTTGGCCGTAACTTCACTGCTTATGACTCAATGGCTCTCAAAAACAACAACTCTAAGTCAATTATATGTGAGCCCAACTACCATAAATTGGTCGTTATATACTTTATCATATAGATATAAGGCCAACAATTTTTAAGAGAGGAGTTAATCGCTACTATATTTTAGTATGACTAAGGAGAGTATGGTTTGTTCGTAAATAAACGCCGAGATGAGTGATTTAGAAGAATGGCTTCAGAAAGACAGCCCTTGTTGCCTGTTGCGTAATAAAGTGTGAAATAGAAGTCAGATGTAGCGAGCTAAGATATTTTCCTTTACAACATGTTACGCCATAAGTGACGAAAAAATAAAAACATTGTTTAAGTTAATATTTTTGATCCAAAAATGCAATGTAGTATTTCAGAATTTCAGAATTAAATTACGTATAGAATGCAGCAGGAAATAAATCTGACTTATTTAACCACATCAGTTAAGGGTATTCTCACTGTTATTGCGTGTATTAGCTTTAGAATGGGGAAAGGAATTACATCCAAACTTTTCTTTTCTCATATCTTCTGATATATAATGTAATTAACTATTCTTTATTCAACTGTGTTTTAAAGGAGGTGCTACAGCAGAGAGTGTAATAAAAGCTTAGTATAAATTATCAGTCGACGTATAACACTAAAATCCTCATCCGTTCACGATGAAATGTTTTGGCAGTAATCTTATTACGAGTTGGATTTTAAATATCTTTTCAAATACTATTTCAATTTTTTAATGCCTTCAGAAGAAAAAAACACGTTGACGCTTAGATAAGTGAACTGGTCTGGTTGTGCCTCATCTTATAGAAACGATGAAGGACTCTGACCCTTGATGTATTTTGAAGAAGCAAAGATTTCTGCTGATATCTAAGATTGTAGCTTTTTATTGTTATCGATTGCTGAGATCGTACGATGGTTATGCTACTAATGCAGGGTGTTTTTGGTACAGGAAAGAACGTCCTCAATGGTAAAGTGAAGTCGGGTGGGTTTAATTAATTATCTACTTAGCAATTTTAGGTTTCACTCGCTGATCTTGCCATATCCGGTCACTTCATAACATACTAATGAACTAGCTCCTCTTCCATCTTGTTTGTCTGAGTTGACCATCGTTCGATGCTTTCATGACATGGTTATAAAGAGCCTCTTCGGGAGGGGTTAAATTTTTCTGTTAGGTTTCATGTGAATATATTTCTTCCTCGGAAATTTGAGATAAATTCGCAAACAGTACTTTGTTAGGGAAATCGTAACATCCCTATTAGATGGCTAATGTTAAGGGAAGTTACTGAAATGATAACGGTTAACTATTGGTTGTTTTAGTATTGTTCGTGGCAAAGACAGTTGAGTTGGTTGTTATGATAATGGTTGAGGAGGGTACGGTAGCGTTGACATTGGTATCGATAATAGTAAGTGGAAAAGATGCAGAAAGAGAGAGAGAGAGAGAGAGAGAGAGAGAGAGAGAGAGAGAGAGAGAGAGAGAGGAAATAAGGTAGAGGATTCTAGGAAGTGAAATGTGTGACGTCACTGTACCTTTAGTTATTTCATTGTTTCATTCTTTGTGTATCAATCTATCTCTCTTCAACTTTCTCCATTACCATCAGCAATGTCACCGATGGCGTCTCCGCACTACTACGACTGTAACAACCAACGCCCATGTCCCCGCCACAACCACTACCATAACAACCAAAAGTTTCTTGTCTGCTTATTGACACGTGTATAGTTAATTGTGTGTGTGGTGAGGATTTACGTATGTGCATGAATCTATTACACTTTATATCATTTTACACTTTCCAAAAGAGATACAAAGCAAATGCTTACATGCACTAAAACACACAAATATACACGCACACACACAAACACACACGCAAACGCATGCACGTAACTACACTCAAAAACAGATGCGAAATATAACCGCATCAAATACGCAACTATGCATACGCATGAAAGCATATAAACAATATTTTTTATGTATATTTTCTAAATGAAATTAAAATGTTAAGTTATTTCTTTTAACCCTTAATAATATTTTGAATAATACTTTAAAAAATAAAAGTATTTATTAAAGTTTCAAGGTCAGATAGAAACCTTTAGAAAACTCTTCTCTCTGAATAACATATATCATAAATAATACAGCATAAATCTTCAATTAATTCCGAGTATAATATACTTACTTGCTAAATCAATACAGTACTTTGAAGTAAGTAGCTGTACATTCATCGAAGCATTATGAAGGAAATGACAGGATATAATTAGTGAGAATGGAGATATTTATTTTTGATACTGTACAGCGAAAATGAGTCCAGAAATGTACACATATACAGCAGAGTATTAAACGTGACATTCATTTCTTTCTGTTGCATTAATCGACTCCGTTCGAAAATGTCGATGGGGTCAAGGGTTCTCAGTCATTTAAAAGCTACGGAGACAATCTTCATCATTCATATACAGTCACCCCTCGCCATATCGCGGTTAACCTATCGCAGTTTATTATTTAAGATTACGTCAATTCATCAGTGGTGTTATTTGAATTTATAATAAAATAAATTTATACAAATCATAAATATATATATATATATATATATATATATATATATATATATATATATATATATATATATACTGTACAATTCTGTTTCTACTTCGCGGGTTTTCATTTATTGCGGGGCTGGGGTGGAACGTATCACCCGCAATAGTCGAGGGATTATTGTACTTGTTTTTAATGGATCATCCGTTGATGTTCAATACTAACTTGTACCAATTTAAGTATCGAAGCTTCGCTACAGAAAATAATAACGGATTGATAACAGTAATTGAATTATTTTATTGCGGTCTTTGCTGCAAGTTTTACGAAGCCTTATTCATTGATTGAAAGAATTATTATTTAATTTATTGAATTATTCAGGAGAAACATAACAAAGTATCAGCTCCCAATAAACCAAAATGAACGAGCTGCTTTCGCTCACTTATCGATATCACAAAATTTATCTGAAAGCAATTTGTGTGATGTTTTCGTCGATATATTTCACGAGATTTTCGAACCATCGACCCTAACAATACAGTCCAAATTTGTAATTACTACTACATCATAAAAAAAAAGTAAAACGAAAGTAAACGACGGAAATATTTACAATGTTTATCGCATAAATTAAATTATACGTTTTGATAAGCAGCTTAAATTTTCGCAAAACCAATACGTTAAGTGTGAATTATGTTCTATTCGCAACACGTTAATTACAATAACATACAATCCTGATTACTTCCCTAGTGGAATGAAGATTTATCACCTTATTAAGAGTTCTTATGAATAAAACCGATAAATTTTAACGAAAGCTATATTAAAGCTGAAATGCTTATTTACATACACCGAAACAAATACAAACATCGACTGTGGCAATTACATATAATCATATAATCACAGATAAAAGAAAATACATGAACACAACAACATACACACAGACACAAACTCGTTGAATCACACAAACACACAGTCTCTTAGATGTAAATATATGCAGATATATCATGATACTGTTAATAACAGGCATAAATATTTACAAAAACTAACAGGAAAAGGAAACAAAAAACTACAGCAGAAACCTACATAATTACAAGTAAACAACATAGCACCAGCATACACACACTTAGATGTGCTGAGGACATTTCGAAATAAGTGTTATTATGGTAGCTCCATTTAAAATCCGATCACGCAGGTGATGGACATGTCTGAAATATAACTTCAAATGTAGGGGAGGTCAGAAACAGTTGTATATTAGAGAAATACATTGTCAAGACGTGACATTATTACGATTAATTTCCTATTTGCTCTTGAAATTTTATGCATTAGACATTAATAAATGCGTTTCCTACTGCCTTGAAATTTTAGCCGTCATTTAGGCAAAAGGCTTCATATTTCCTTGAAATTCTAATATAGTTGAGGTTACCAACGGCGTATTGGACTTATATATAGGACGGTACTTAAGTGTATATACTTACATCAGTCACAAAATATCAGTAATTGGGTTTAAAGTCTTTCCATGTATATAAACTACTACCTACAATGTAACTACCATAGTTAAACAAACATATAACTTAAGATAATAACGTTAGATGAACGTAATCAATAATCAATCAATCAATCGGGAAAAAAAAAGAAACTACCATTTCAATTACATACTTTGCGTGGAATTACTTGATTTAAACCATTTCTAGTTATAGGCACAATATATATTTAAATACAACGGAACGAATCTGATATCGTAAAGCTTAAAATGCTCTGCACGCATGGTTATTATTTTGTGTCTGTCTGCGTCTGATTGCCTTTTTCTTTATTGAACTGACTGTCGCGAATTGTTACTTATAAAATCAGAGTTAAATGATGAAAAATAATTCCCGTGCATAGAATTATGTATAAGAGAAACAACAAGCTGATAAAGGATGATATTAGATAAACATTGAAAGTATGATAGTATTCAACCTGCCGAGAAACACGCACACACACACACCTAAATACATAAGTATGGGTTATCTTCTTTTTTTCCTTCGGATGTTATTTAGGAGAAAGAGAAACTGTCCAAACATACCATGGAGCATAAAAAATGCATACATACATGCACAAACACGTATTCACTATATGCAAGCATATATGTATACACATATGCATACGCATGTAGCAATATGAATCATGCATCTGTGAGTGTGTATATGTGTGTGTTTAGAAATTAACACAGAATTATATATATATATATATATATATATATATATATATATATATATATATATATATATACATATACACATATTTATATCTATTTATCTATCTATTTCTGTATACATATTTCTGTACGTGTATGTGTGTGCGTGCGTGCGTGTATGTATGTGTGTGTGTGTGTGTGTGTGTGTGTGTGTGTATTTACGTGTATTAGGCAAAGGGAAAATTGGACAATGTATTAGTTTGAACTCTAAACTGAGGGTTTGTGTCCAGGCCCCACTGCAGCTTCGTTGTTTCCTGGTGACATGTTCTGAATGATCGTTCTATAAGATTTAGAGAAAAATTTCATTTGAGGTAGCGTGTTCCGATAAATTCAAAAGCAGGTGTATTCCTTATCATCGTGAGAGTTAAGAGTTAAGCCTTTAATGAATGTTCAGAATATAGAATCCGCTTGAAATAATAGCAACCATCAAAATTTTTCGATGTCAAATTTTTTTTTTTTACGTATATATACACATATATACACAAAGAATATCATAAAACTAGACATTTGTCACAAATCTTGAAATGTTACGATGATTCCATTGTAACATTCGTGTGTAGGCAAAACGTTAGAGAATGCAATCGAGTTGTTTCTTGCAATAAACACATCTAAAGCATTTTTTTTTTCAGATCCTTAATATGCTACTGTGGGACTCAATTTACTTAATTTGCTTACGTGGACCCCCAAAACCTCCCATGGACCGCCAGGGGTCATACGGTCTCTGGTTGAAAAATCACTGTCTTAAGCAGTCAATTCGACCGTCGAATTAGAACAGAGAGCAGTGGATGGATGCCTTGGGTCTGCAGATGGCTGAGGTCCACAAAGGTATTAGGGAAAATTACATAGGTCTGATCACTGTGATTAGAATTTTTAAAAGGCTGAAATGTAAAATACGACAATGCTCGGTTATCTGTCATTTATCAAGGTATGTATATTTTTCAATTCAAAGATGAAACTTGAAAAATGGGTTTGTTGTTAAATTTAATAAAATATCTACGTTTTGAGAAGAAAATTATTTCAAAAGTCTGGGGCCCATGAGGACACTCATTTAAATTAAAGGGTTGGTTGGTGGAAAAATTGATGGGAGCGAGCCACTACCATAGATGGTTCGTCGTTGGCCCGTTGCTCAAGTGTACGTTTGTGTATGTATATATTTATAAGAATGTTTAAATAAATGCATGGATGTATGTGAATCAGAAACACTTTGTGACAATGTAGGTGGTGCAGTATCTGTCGTTGTCAGTGTGTGTTTGTTGTCAGTGTGTGTGTGTGTGTGTGTGGTTGTGTGTGTGTGTGTGTGTGTGTGTGTGTGTGTGTGTGTGTGTCTGTGTCTGTGCTGGACTAGATTGTGAGCGACGTCTGAGCGAGGAAGTGTGTATGCAGGAATCATGCAAAGCCTGAGAATCTAAACGTGCATATTTATTATCTGCTTCTGCATATAAGGTTATGTAATTTGATTGAACAGTCGTATATACGCACACATACATATGTATATAATCCTCTCCCTCTTTCACTCTTTCTCTCTCTCTCTCTTTCTCTCTGTATATATCTATACACACACACATACACATACACGCGTGCGCAATCATACGACCATACAATTATGTCAGTTCATTCATATTTGATTGTGAACGTATGAACGTGTATGTAAATGCACCAGATAAATATCTGTGTGTAAATGCGCGTGTGTGTGAGGAGAGAGAGAGAGAGAGTGAGAGAGAGATAAAGAGAAAGAGAAAGAGAGAGAGAATGACAAACAAACAGAAACAGTGAAGCAAGGGGGGAGCAAAGAGAAATAGCATACTGTATGCGACAGAGAGAGAGAGAAAAAAAAACAGACTGAGAGACAGAGAGACAGACAGCGACGTGGAGAGTGAGCGACAGGCGAAGATGGTGAGGAGATGGAGAGGAGACGGAGAGGAAGGAGCCTGAAGAGATCCATTGCAACATTCATAATATTCTTATGTACTTAAAGCATATTTAAAACACGTCAAAATTGAATGTAACCAATAAGGATTTAATAGAAAGAGCTAACGAAAATATAAGTTGTAATCCGATCCATTATCCCTCTTCAAATATGAACTTAGCGTAATTTATTTTTATCTTATTTTATTTTATTGCATCGTGTTTCTTTTTATTCTAAATTTATTAGTTATTTACTTTTATACATTCTTTGGATTTCTATATGATTGGAATAAATTTGTATTCTGTAAGAGATATGAACGTGTAGAAGACGGTGAAGTGAGTGAAAGTCTTTGCAGCTACGTGAACTGTTTGTTCAGGTCGTGGAGTTCTGTGCTTACGTAAGCATTAGAGGAACAAAAAAAATGCACAAACACAGCAGATATACTCAGACTTATTCCAACGCATATCCATATGCGTAATTACATTCACGTACGCACACAAATAGAAAGTGAGTGAGAGTTAACCTGAACATGTATTCTGAATACATTGAATTTCTTTTAGCCTCGAAGTGAAATGCAGGTCTTCAGGGTAGACCACATGTTCATTTCAAATCGAAGCTAATAATTTGCGATAAAATAGTCCTTAATTTAACGCACTTCTCTAACCTGTGACTAAGCAGAATTCTACTAGATATTTATATCTGTTATATTTTAGCTGTTTCATGCATTGGGTCGCTCCAATGCTGCAGCATGGGAACAAATCAAACATAGTACTTTCTAAGTTTGACATTTATTTTTTCGCTGACGTTTGCTGAATCATTAAGTGACTAAGGTAGAGATAAATCAGCACTGGCTGTTTGGCAGTGGGTGAACGGACAAACGTAAACACAAACATAAACTCACATATATAAATATATGGCGCAGGCGAGGCTGTGTGGTAAGAAGCTTCCTTCTCAAACACATATTCCCGGGTTCAGTCCCACTGCGTAGCACCTTTAATCAGACTATTACTATTGCCTCGGACCGACGACGAAAGCCTTCCGAGTGAATTTGGCAGGTGAAAGAAGCGCCCTTGTGTGTGTGTGTGTGTGTGTGCGTGTGTGTGTGGGTGGGTGTGTGTGTGTGTGTGTGTGTGTGTGTGCTTTTGTGTTTGTGTGTGTGTGTGTGAGTTTTTCTCTGTGTGTGCGTGTGGGCGTGTGTAGAGCTACTAATATTTTCATGTTGTAGAGATACAATAATTTGGCAGATTTATATAACCTGCCATGTGTTTTCAAACAGTTTTTCAGGCTCAGCGCATACTGTTAGACGTATTTAAAAAGGTTGTCTATAAGGAAACATTGTTAAATTACATTGATATTGTTCTTTAATAATTTGATCATACCTTATTTGCAACTTCTAAAATTGTTTATTTTGAGCCCTAATGTGATTTAAACAATAATTAACGTGAAGACAGTGAGAATTGTAACTGCAGCTATTAGCGAATTAAAGGGTCCAGTCTTCGGTGACTCAACAATATCAGTATTGCTTATAATGGAAGTAACGGGCATTAAATGGATTTGTTAGTATGTTTGCCATTATGTGACCAGCTTATGAATGGATATGTCTGAATATATGCAGATGCTTAAACACATGCGCAGAGGTGATCGGATATGTTATTCTATACTTATATGACTTTGTGTTTTTGTTCGAGTGCATTTGTTGCATGTCATACGTAAGTAAATATATAAACTTTAGATATTTGAACAGAATGAGCTACAGTTATTGATTTATATGCATTACCATTGTGACACAACACCATTTAAGATTAGTCTTGTCTTCAAAAAAAATCAATGATAACAACCTGCAGTCATTGGTTTCCTATTCAATACCTCGCTTGCATACTAACTCCAATATTTTATTGCAAGAAGTAAAAGACACTGGGACCACTGCAGTGCATACAAAACGGCACAAATATTTATAGTGTTTTCTATACCAAGAAAAGAAAGCACTGAAAACCAATAATTTTTTTCTTCTGCAGAGTATAGGATGAAAGTTCTATAAATTCTTTTTTTTTTTTTTTTTTTTTTTTTTTCATTTCAAAGTTTCAGCTCAGAGCTGGGGCCATGCTGATGCGAGTTGTTCAGTTCGGCTTCTGTTCATGGTTATCTTATAAACATCGTCATTACCTGAATTTAGATCAACATCAGTATCATTATGATTTCGTTTTTCACATGGACGAGGGACACAAGCTATGGAATCATGGGGCATGGGGTTGATTGCTGGCATAGGTGTGTGTGTGTGTGTGTGTATCTTATTTCTTTACTGCCCACAAGGGGCTACACACAGAGGGGACAAACAAGGACATACAAACGGATTAAGTGCATTATATTGACCCCAGTACGTAACTGGTACTTATTTAATCCGCTCCCCTAACCACTGGGCCATTGCGCCTCCATATATATATATATATATATATATATATATATATATATTCTTTTTTGCCATTAGTGTAGTCTGCCAACGTTGTAACCTGCATCAAATTTTGTGTGAAGCTGTGTACTGGTTCTTGATCTCCTAATTACATTCCGTTCCGAAACATGCACGATAAACACTTTTAACGAACTCTATTGGTATGTGTCTCTTTCCACTCAACAAATACGCCACGTATTTCTTAAAATATGTTCGAAAATCCTCTAGAGATATCTCTAGAAGCTATTAATAAATCCATGGAGTGAACTGATTATTAATATCTGAAATGCAAATATAAATTATATTATTCGCAGATAATATTATGTATGATAATTACGTTCAGTAAATACCCAACAGGAAAACTATTTTATATGATGTCAATTAAAAGTATATGCATTCGAAAAAGAGATGAAAAATATCAATATTCAAAAAAGAATTATTCCATTAATATTTTCAAAAGAAAAAGATTTAGGGGGAATAGTAGGTAACATTTTTAATTAGGCACGACGAAGGGCTTTTTAATAACCTCTTAAATTTGATCTAGTTTGTTGATTTTATAAGTACAAATAATATGTGTGGGAAAGGTGTTCATGTCAGGCAAATTTATTTTCTCAAATCTATAAATCAAATCCTACTGATTTTTACAATAGCAATTAAAATTTTTGTGTCTTACCTCTATACGAATTCTGAATGTTTACACTACTCGTGCTGTCACTAAATATTTCCAATTTTATACATCCGGTACCATCGGAAGTATCTCTATCCAACGAAGAATACTATCAAATACTATCTTATAGCAGGGTTTCTCTTTTCACTTGTTATACATGTGGAAATCTGGAAATATCTACAAAATTTATACTAAAGAATTTCGATTCAAGAGGATGAAAAGAACAGGTTTTAATCCAAATCACTACAATTGTTTCAGCGCATCGTTATCTGTCGGTAATCGCTGAACGTTACACATATTATACACATTAGTGTGCTCATATGATCCAGAGCACTGGTTTATTAGTTTGAGTTTCCTTTTATTTCTACCTTCATACTATTCTTAGCATCCCATGAACAAAGAGCATCACCGAAATACAAACAGATATCACTGAAGAAAAAATACCATAAAGAAAAAAGGATTAATACAGACAGACATACAGACAGACCGGCAGGCAGGCACACAGTCAGGCAGAAAGACAGACAGACAGACAGACAGACAGACAGATAGATAGATAGATAGATAGATAGATAGATAGATAGATAGATAGATAGATAGATAGGTGCGTAAATAGATTATGTACGTACATGAATGTCCGTCTATGTAAATACGTCCATAGTCATTTTATCACTTATTCGAGTACAGTAATCCCTCGACTATCGCGTGTATTACATTACAAAACCCCACGCGATAGGTGAAAATCCGCGAAGTAGGAACGGTACTGTACTGTATATATTTTGTTGCTCTTCTTAAAATTTGTATATATTTATTTTATTATAAATGCAAAACAACCCCGCGGAGGAATCAACGTAAGCTTAAATAATAAACCGCGATATGTGAAACGCGATATGGCGAGGCATTACTTTATCACTATCTGTTTGCGCATACATGTGTATGGGTGAGTTTGTGTTTATTTGTCGTGCCAATCATATTCCTGCAGTTTTTATCTCCAATTGTCTCTACATGTTCTTACTGTGCTGTGTTGATAGTGTAAAGTAAACTGTTATTCGAATCAGATGACATTGGAGGTGAAATATAGGATTTAAAAAATCAATAGTAATTAACAAAAAAGAAATAACATATCTTGAGAAACCGCTATTATTTTGGGTTATCAAGGTTAAATATTTTGTGTTTGTTCCTCAATGAATATAGGCCAACATTATCAATGAATTGAATAGAAGGAACAGTGTTTGTTTATGAATAAATGTGGGACATTTACAACGAGTAACTGAACGCACACATACAAAGAGATAACGTCTGTATTTAAAGATTACTATTATTTCTGTTGTATGTGTAAATATCTGCATATATATATGTGGCCTTATCTATATTTATGTATGTATGTCTATCCGTGAGTTTGTGTGTATATGGGAATGTATGTATGTTTATCACTATCTGTGCGTATCTGTTAGCGTTCGGATTAAAGTATATGGTCTTTTTTATATATATTGTTGCATGTGTCATGTATACTCGGCGGTATGGTCATTTAGTTAAGAAGCCCGTCTGCAGTAACATTGTTTCCTGTTCAGGCTTGCTGCGTGCCATCTTGGGAGACTGTTTACTCTTTTTATATCCCAGGGCTGACTGATACCATGTGAACGAACTTGGTTTGTTTACGTTCGTTCCCATAACATTAAGGATTCTTCAAAAGAGACAGATAGAATTAGTAGCAGACTTCTAACAAATAAGTACTGAAATTGATTTGCTCGATTAACCACTTCAGGAAATCTTCGGAAGAAAGGTGTTGGCAGGCAAACTGCTTTTTCTGTAGCAAACTACAAAAAAATGCTCGTGTTTATTGGCAGTATGATCCGCTGCGTTCCTGAACAAGAGGTCCCAACCCTGAAATATTGAAATACCACTTGAATTGAATTGAGCTTGTGTACAGTACATACTTTTGATTAGTATGTACAAATCATTTGTGCAGGTCATTCAACAAGACAATGTAGAAGATTCTTTCTTGGACTACGTGAGACTACCATCACACACACAGACGTATATATATATATATATATATGTGTGTGTGTGTGTGTGTGTGTGTGTGTGTGTATACATTTAGGTGTGATCGATGAGTTTAGCCACTGCAAATATGACTTTAATGAATCCTTTATTTTTAATTCACATAGTCCAGGAGCAGTTGCAGTCGCTCTTCATTATTCAAATAAAAAGCCAGCTGTTATTTACATGCATGCATGACTATGTAACATGCGCCATTCGTTCACTAACTCTTGTTTTATGTCCCTACGTAATCGCGAGGAGACAAAGAATTTCTCAACTCCTACTCCCTTTTCCCCGGTGACACGTCCAGGACTTGACAGCAAGAGGGAGAGAACAAAGTGAAATGAAGGGCTACCTAGTCTGGAATCGAACCTACAACACTTTGATCGTGAGTCGAACAGCCCTAATCACTATGCCACGAGCCTTCTCTGAAAGTTAGGATGGGCGATGAAAATGTAGCTTATTGTTCTGTTTAGTTGGGGCTTTTTTCTTTTTCGTGTGTGTGTGGGTGATGAAAGATATCACTTAAATGGAGCGTGTTTGACGATTTAGGGAGCGGCTCGCTACATAGTCGCAGGACTTATTAGAAACAGTAACTCAATTTCCACTAAATCACATCGTACTTTGTTAAAATAGGGGATGGGAGTCAATATATATGGATCAAGAGGGGGCGAAACAGCTGCTCGGTAACGTCAGATAACTGAAGAATGACTTGCGCTTCAATAATCATTACACAACATCAAAGTGAGATACGCTGGGATATGAAGCGTGAAGGAAACTTGAGGCTGTAATTCTACACAGACAATTAAATGAAACAGCTATGAGCAGGAATCGAACATATATCATCGGCTTGGTTCATAACACCAGTAACATATTTATTTCTTTATTGCCCACAGGGGGTTACACAGAGGGGAAAAACAGGGACAGACAAAGGGATTAACTCTATTACATCGACCCCAGTGCGTAACTGGTACTTATTTAATCGACCACGAAAGGATGAATGGCAAAGTCCACCTCGGCGGAACTTGAACTCAGAACGTAACGGCAGACGAAATACTGCTAAGCATTTCGCCCAGCGTGTTAACGATTCTGCCAGCTCGCCGCCCTAATACCAGTAATATATTGGTTTCAAATTTTGGCTCAAGGCCAGCAATTTCAAGGAAGGGATTAAGTCGATTATATCGATCCCAGTGCTCAACCGGTACTTATTTCATCTCCCTCGAAAAGGTGACAGCCAAAGTCTACCTCGGCGGAATTTGAATTCAGACAGAAAAGACGGATGAAATGCAGCTAAGCATTTTGTCCGGCGTAACACCAGTAATATATTGGTTTCAAATTTAGATACGAAGCCAGCAAGTCTGAGAGAGGGGGAGTCTATTATATTGGCCCCCAAGGTTCAAAAGGCACTTTTTATCGACCCTGAACGGATGACAGGCAGAGTCTACCGCGGTGGAATTTGAATTCAGACCGAAAAGACGGACGAAATGCAGCTAAGTATTTTGTCCGGCGTAACACCAGTAATATATTGGTATTAGTTCTGTCGACTATACATCTAAAGAAAACACGTTCTCTATTTTTTTTTTTAAAAAAAGCAGTCTTGTATCAACTGGAAAGAAATCAATAACCATTTCTATTGGACTATCATGGGTTCATAATTCAGATGTATGACCACAGAGAAAATAAGAATTATAGGGAAATAATTTGTTTGTCATTGTATCAATGAATATTTGATTATAGAATCGAAAGTCATAGTTGGAACACTCCTTCATCTGGAAAGAACGAAATGTGAGTTAATCTACTGGTATTGATCAACTAGCACCTCTTCCATAATATCTTTTATTCCAAAAGAACACACATTTTGCAAATATAAGATAAGAGAACGCGAAAATCAATAGCGATGTTGACTCTGAATGCTAACTTCGATCACAGATAAATCAGCATCTTATTTCTTTTCTGTTTCGTGTTTTTTTTTTCTTTTCTTTTATCATGTTTTATTTTTTTTCATTTCTTCCGTGCTTTTTAAAATTAATTTTTTGCTTTCTTTCCTTTTTTCTTAGTTCTTTTTCTTTAGTCCGTGATAGAGAATGATACTTTCAATAAGTAATAGTCTCCTATTTACATTGGAGATTTTTTATTATTACTTTTACCATTGATATAGATGGTCTTTTGTTGATGAGAATAACGATGATGTTGATGTGATGATAGTTTTTTTTTTGTTATCACCGTCGTCACCATCACCATGGTTGTTGTTATTGTTGTTCTTGCTGTTCTTGCTACTATTGCTATGCGGTGTAGGTGTGTCTTAGGAGTTCCACGCACTTTTGTTAACTAAGAAAGAAATACTGCGAAAATGGTTTTCTTTTTCACTTGCATATTTTTGATGATGAAAGAGCTGAGTTTTAGAATAAGATGGAAAATCTGCAAAAAGATATTTGATTCTGTAAAGATACAAAATAATTCTAACGCCGAATATAGCTCACAAACCGCATAAGTACTCTCTCTATATAAATCTCCACATTTTTCTGTTACATCGACTTCCTCAACACAGCACATACAGAATTTTTCAATAGAAGTTTTGGAAATGAACGAAAAGATTTCTAGCTAAAAATCGTTCGTTTGTATAGAACAGTGACACAAACAATATGTTGAAGCTGTCCCCAACTTTTATCAGGTTTTATTGGAAGTGTCCCTATTAGTTTATCCGTGCTGCTGTCTGCAAGAATTTGTTAATGTTCCTATTGTTATTGTAGTGTAATAATTACTCTTGCCATGCAACACGGACAGGTGTTGCAAAGAGTGATCGGTAGAGCAGAAATGGCGCGAGACCAGGGTGTCATTGCTGAGTCGGATGTCTCGGAGGAGTTCCGTGAACCGGTCAGCCAAGCGGCGTCTCGTTTGCCCGATGTATAGAGAAGGGCAGAGAGAGCAGGAGATGCAGAAGATGACATTGGTAGAAATGCAGGTGAAGGAGCCGGTGATGTGATACGGTCGATGATGCGTGCCGGTGGGGAGAGTGGTGCTTGGAGAGGTAATGGCAAGTACGGCAGCGTGGGCGGGAGCAGAGGAACGAGCCGGGTTGGGCGGTTGGGTCAGGGAAGAAGCTATCAGCCAAGAGTTCTCGTAGTTTATGGGCTCGTTTGAAAGAAGGGAGGGGTCGGTTAGGGAAGATATGCGAAGTGGAGTAGTCGGACAGGAGTCACCGGAAGGCTCAGAGAATGGTGCGTTGGAGAGGTAGGGTGGCGGGGTGGTAGCTGAGGGGAAACGGGAGGCGAGAGACGGTGGGGTGGGTTCGGGGGCAGAGAGCAGATGCACGGTTCACGGAACTTGCTCTGGCAAAGGCGGTGTGGATAGTGGTGAGGAGATATCCACGTAGGATGAAGTGGCGAGCGATGAGTTGAGACTGAGTTTCAAAATCATGGTCGTCACTACAGAGCCGGCGTAGACGGAGGAATTGGAAATGGGGGATGGAAAGCTTGGTGTGTTTAGGGTGGGGGGAGGAAATGTTGAGGTAAGCTTCGTTGTTCTGTGCTTGACTAAACTACTACAGTAATTTATTCAAGTACATAATACTATAGCACATATTTGGCGAAATTGATGAAAACCTTGTGAGAGGAATTTGGAGCGCGAACACGATCGCTAACATATGTCTTGGATTTCTCTATTTATTCTTCTATCATATGGAAACATTTTTATTAATCAATATTTGTGTACGATATACTTATACACCCACTTTTATCTCAGTCATCACAGTTGATGTCATGACCCCTCTGATGTAATTTTTTTTAGCTTCTGTTAGTTTAAGCCTATGTCTGTGTATGAAACAAATAAACATATACATATATGTATGCACACACACACACACATACACACACACATATATATATATATATATATATATATATATATATGTGTGTGTGTATATATATATATATATATATATATATATATATATATATACGTAGTACATATACATAGATTGCCAGCATTTGATATTTATACATAAATACTCACACACACGCACGCATGCTTATACATATGTATGTGTATATACATACATATGTATATATATATATATATATATATATATATATATATATATATATATATATATATATATACTTACATGGATAAATACATACATATATATACATACATATGTTCAGAAGGATGGCAACACAAATGGCAGGGGGTAGAAGGAAGCAAAAATTTTCAGAAAGAAACGAACAAAATACGGAGTAAATGGGGTTAGCTTCTTTGATAGTTTGAAGGAGAGCTTACATAATATAAAAATGTCATTCGATCAATTGAAAAGATTGCGTTTTTGGAAATGACATTTTCGCCAACAGGCAATGAAGTGAAAATTATTGAATATCTTTCCTTCGCTGTTCACACTTAAGAGTGACCAGAATAATTTGAAGAACAAGATTCTTAAGAAATAGAGATATCTTACTGCCAGGTCGATTAACTTATATTAGTTGCCATTTTCGTAGCTTCACACGCTGCATAAAACATTTCAAACTCTCTGACGCCTTCACTGAGTCGTCTGTAAACATTAACTAATAATTCAATATTAAATAGCGATTTAACAACCAGTGACTCTACTCAACATAGGAATTGAACAATAACGAAAAGCTAAGCCGTCGTTGAAGTACATTAAAGCTTAAAGACAAGAAATGAAACATTAACCATAATAACTATAATTATATATTATTCAGATGTAGCTCACTGAATCGATAGATTAGGGGCCTTTCAGCCAGTCAAATGGCAGACGTTTTCCTTACTCGTTATGGAAGCTGCGTTTTGTCAAATATGAAACTACTTTTACTCGAACTTATGAGGTTAACTTATCTACAAGTTCAGAACTTAAGTAGGTAGATCCGTTGCCGTAATCCACTGGAACAGAGAATATTTGATTATATCAATTTATATCTTATATCTGCGGTCTAAATGGAACAAGTCACGAACTGATAGACGCTTGTAATCAGTAAATGGCACGCAATTGCATCAGATAATCATAAATTTTAGAGTTTTAAAATACAAAATTAAATTCCTTATGAAGCTTAATGTGTCTCTGCTTGTCTGTCTATCTATCTCTAGCCTTCGATTTTCATCTTTCCCTCCCATTTAGCATTCCCACAGCCTTGAGTATAGTTTAGAATCAATGAACTCAGTTAATTCGTCTTTGACCATGTGACGAAATTCGGTTCCAGCATCGTAACTAATTACATCACGGTCAATTTTCAATTAATTGGGCGTCCCTTTATGTATATGGTTTTCTCTGTTTAACTCGCGTGCTTACACACACACACATACACACACACACATACACACACACACACACACACATCTTTCTTTAATATCACACTGAGTAAAAAGTAAGCAACGTTTTGAACCATGAAGAATTTGTAACGGATCTTTGGAGTTTGGAACTTTTTTTAAACTTTTTTTTTTTTGCAATTGTCTCATAATACAGACATAGAATTGTCCAAATGCAGCAATAAATTAACATTGATACATTTTTCACCGTTGTTACAATCATCTGAAATTAATTACAATGTCCGCTTGTTTATAACGTCCATTGTATAAGTACCCTTGGTAACATAATTCTGATATTAACACAGAATTCGCTATACATGTGTGTGTGTACGTATGTGTGTGTGTACGTATGTGTGAGTGTGTGCGAAAATACTTAGCCACGCCACAGACAATATTTTAAACTGTACGTCATTTCAACACTTTATTTTATCTAATATTTGGAAGTAAACTAAAACACTCAGATACCAACCATCTACAAATGCTGACGAATAATGTTCCCTTCCCGTCATAAATCGAGACCGTATACTAAATAATCTGGCAGAAACGTTAGAACGCCGGGAGAAGTGCTTAGCGATATTTCGTCTGTCTTTTACGTTCTGAGTTCAAATTCCGCCGAGGTCGACTTTGCCTTTCATCCTTTCGGAGTCGATAAATTAAGCACCAGTTGTGTACTGGGGTCGGTCTAATCGAATAGCCCCCTTCCCAAAAATTTCGAGCCTTGTGCCTAGAGTAGAATAGGATATGTTTGTTCTTCCTCTTTTGGTTTATTTAAGTATTGTAGAAAACAAAGTCCCTTTGTTATTAAGAATTTACTAATCATTGTCTATATAAATTTTATTTTACCCTAATATTACTTAACGTCTCTACCCGTACCAAAAGCATTTAAATTTAATGTCTATTTTCTACAATTCATACTTAATGTATAAGCATTATTTTACATTCTAACACATTCTGCTATTCAGCTAAAACTGATATTGTAGGCGTTTGAGTTTAGCCTTCTTAGAAACCCCACCAAGAAGGTGTCTCTCTCAGTATTGCCTTTCCCCCCTTTCTAAGAGACCCTTAAGTTTCCTTCTCGAGTCATACCAATTCATAAGGATCGGTTACCCAGCTTCCATGGCGTATAAATTCCCCCACCTGGACGGGACTCCGGTCCGTCGCAGGATTACTCAGTTTTGCCAGCTGAGTGGAGTGGAGCAACATGAACTGAAGTGTTTTGCTCAAGAAGAGAACGCGTCGCTCGGGAATCGAAGCCACAATCTTACCTACATATGGACATTTCCATGACTTATGGACCAATAACTAATGTTCAATCTACATATTGATTTTAAATTTTGGCACAAGGCAAACGATTTCGGGGGAACAGTTAAGTCGATTGCATCGACCACAATGTTCAACTGGTACTTATTTTACCGACTCCGGAATGATGAGAAGCAAAGCCGATCTCGAAGTCATAAGAATTTAGAGCGTACTGTCAGAAGAAATATCGCTAAGCATTCATCCCAATGCAGTAACGCTTCTGCCAGCTCGCCATCTTAATTTTCAGTGTAAATATTAATACAAATTTAATTTCAACCGACACGACACGAGCAAACTTCACACTAAAACTGACACCCACAGCGTTATACAATATTTACTTTAACTTCGAGTAACCTTATAACATAAACAAACACTCATTTTAACATCACTTATTTGATCCTCGAACTAATATATATATATATATATATACATATATAATTGTATACATACATAACCTGTAACTTGATTCAGTTTCTACTCAGTTACATTTACAAGCTCCAATTTAATTTCCCATAGGAACATGTAAACATTTTGAACCATACAATTCCAACTACAATAATAACCTTCTATGAATTTACAAAAACTTTTTCATTGGCTTTTCTCTAATATTCTTGACTAATTATATTTACCATATGTCTCTTCACAAACCCACGTTCCCTCTGTGTGATATTTTCTTCAACAGCATTTTGTATATTATAACAAATTATATTTATAATAACTTTACAATTCATTTTCTTAGACATCTCAAATCAATTATACTTTACAAGTCGCGTATGATGTACTTATTTTAATCTTGTAAACCTCTTAATAATATTGTAAGCTCAATTGTTTTCTCTCTAATGAGCACCGAAACTTCTTTCATATAAACATCTGTATGTGTGTGTAAGTGTGTGTATGTGTGTGTGCGCGGCGTATGTATGTGTCTATACGTGTATATGTATATATATATATATATATATATATATATATATATATATATATATGCGTACATATATGCGTGTATGTATGTATGTATGTGTATATATATATATATATATATATATATATATATATATATATATATATATATATATATATATATATATATATACACATACCTATATATGCATACATGTATACACATGTGTATAAGCATGCATACATGCATATATATCCATACGTACACGCATATATATGCATACATACATGAGTATACGTAAAAAAATGCATGTGCTTACTATATTCTCTACCACACCATAACATGTGCATACATGTACACACACATACAGTCAAACACACACCAAACGTATAAACACAAGCACATACATACATGTGTGTGTATGTGTTTGTGTGTGTGTGTGCGTATCTGCATGCGCGTGTGTGTGCGCGCGCGGCTTTATGTATGTGTGCTTATGTTGAAATGCTTATACTTAGCAACATAATCTTACACCTATTCTTTTCTGTTTTTGTCATTTATTCACGAGCGACTATATGTAGAAATATTACCTGTATATATGAAACAAAAAATCTTTATCTGTTCCACGTCATTTGAAACCACGAAGCTAATAGGCAACCTCCTATAGGCAAATGACATGCTCTCTAATCGAACAGAGTTTATTGTACGAGGTACTTTTTGAAGGGTCACCTGACGAAACCCATCTGCACCGAAGGATGCGCTATAACCAGTTGTATAATATCTCAAGTGCGAAGGATGGATGGATCAAAGGGATCGTTGAGATCAATAAGGAATATCGTGAATTCCAATTTCCATTTCTTTCATTTGTTAGATAGATAGATAGATAGATAGATAGATAGATAGATAGATAGATAGATAGATAGATAGATAGATAGATAGATACTTTATAAATGTGAGTGTATGTAGTTATCGATACTTTGAATATAGCATATATATATTTATACATGCATACACACATACATATATGTTATATTCAAATTTGTGAGTAAAAAACGAAGCTACATATGCTAATAAATATTTTATTCTCATAGATACGTTTCACTGGATAATATTAAATAATATAAATCTCCATATGTGTGTGCGTGTGTGTGTATGTGTGTGTGTGTGTCAGTCAGTGTGTGTGTGTGTGTGTGTGTGTGTGTGTGTGTGTGAGCGTATATTATGTGTGACGTTTTACCCACATAACTATATTATCTCTATAACTTTACACAGTTTTCATGAGATAATTAAAGTATCGATATATATATAATCGACTCTATATATCTAGGTATATATATATATATATATATATATATATATATATATATATATATATATCAAGTTTCCTTAATCTTATATACAATTACCCTTCAAAATTCAACACATAGAATCTCTTAATTATTCATACTTTTATTATACTAAAAGTAACGTTCGATTTTGTAAACTAACTTACAATTTTCTAATTTAATTACGCCTGCATTTATGACCTGCAGCCAGTAACAAGAAGGTAGAGAGAGAGCCAAGTTTGATAGATTGTTATGTATATTACTTGCTGTTAAAGTGGCGAGCTAGCAGAGTTGTTAGAGTTACAAACAAAATGTTTAGTTCCATTTCTTAGCCTTACGATCACAGTTCATATTCTGCCGATGGCGACTGTGCTCTCATCATTTTGAGGTCGATAAAATAAATATCAATTGCGCAAAGGGATTGATGTAATCGAACAGCTCTTTTCTCAAAAAATTTCGAACCTGGCTGTGTGCTAAGGAGTTTTCTTTACTGCCAACTGATTCTGGGTTCCGTTCCCCTGCGTGACACCAATGGCATGTGTCTTGTACAGCAGTATGTGTCTTGTACTGCAGCGTTGTACGGCGGACTTCTTTCAGTCTACTGAATTACTAAATCCATTCAGGCTGCAGTGTGACTGAACCTGGAACCATATGGTTGCAAAGCAAGCTTCTTGCCACATAGCCATGCCTGCGCATATATATATATATATATATATATATATATATATATATATATATATATATATATATATATATATATATATATATATATATATATATATATATATATATATATATATATATATATATATATATATATATATATATATATATATATATATATATATATATATATATATATATATATATATATATATATATATATATATATATATATATATATATATATATATATATATATTATATATATATACGTGTGTATGTGTGATATTGATACATAAAATATTGGTAAAAGATCGTCTATATTAGGAGGATGAATATAGTATTAATAGAGTTACCAAGAATAACAAATTACTGAATACATAAAGAAGATAGCTTATTAATTTGATGGGACTTAAACCTTCTTTACCATAACAAATAGTTATACGTTGCCGATTATCCAGACAATTGAAATAGGGAAGAAACGTTACAATACACAAGCACATATAACAGTAACTAAAGCGAAATAGAATTACTGAATGAAATGTTACTGCATGCCGGAGAGCCAGTAGAAAATGCCTCAAACATTTTCTTATACGAAAATCACGTTATTTGATTTTCATTTCACAGGTTGATGACGTTATAGTTTTATCTATTCAATATCGCA
Source organism: Octopus bimaculoides (assembly GCF_046866305.1). Lineage (NCBI taxonomy): Eukaryota > Metazoa > Mollusca > Cephalopoda > Octopoda > Octopodidae > Octopus > Octopus bimaculoides. The sequence continues at coordinate 51,989,262 of NC_142946.1, forward strand.
TTTCCAAAAGCAAGCAAAGCTAAATAGGCGCTGATTGGTAATGAAGTTGAATTGTTTATGAATATGAGTGTATGCATTAACACAAACACATTCTCACTCCTTCTCTTTCTCTTCTTCTCAATCTATCTCTCCCTCTCTATCACCTTATCTATCTATCTCACATATGCAGACACATTGTTAAAATGTAATTAAACATGACAAAGATTTTCTCGAAAAAATTATATTTCTTTTCTCCCAAAAATTCTTTTTTCCGAGCATGAAGACATAACGCATTTAATGTTGAATGAATAATGTTTATGGGAAACCAAATAATGTCGGTGAATGAAGATTTAACGCAATCAACTAATGAAAATGTACTTTTTCTTCCGAAGTTTTCTTTTAACAGTGCTGAGAAAACTACTATAGAAACGAATTTGATTATCGAGGATACTAGGGCACATTTACCACGAAAAATAATTGATTTCTAGTAAGTGAATCACGGAAACCGAATTTACTGTTAATGCTATCATAATCATTGATATATAATATATATATATATATATATATATTTATATATATATATATATATATATATATATATATATATATATGTATATATATATATATGTATATATATATATATATATATATATATATATATATATATATATATATATAATATATATATATATATATATATATATATATATATATATATATATATATATATATATATATATATATATATATATATATATATATATCCACATTTATATATATCCACATTTATATACACGATTTAAGACATGATTGCTGTTCCGTTGCTTCACAGTAGAGACAGGGTAATAATTTTCAATGTTCCAAGATAAGATTTTAGGTAAGCCAGACATCTAATATATTTCTGCAACAACATTATACACTGAGACATTTCCAAGCAAAATTTGGCATTAATGATTTAAAATATACTTTGTATTATATTTGGCATATCAGGTACTTGTAGTTAATTTCAAACCATGCGGGGATGTGATTTATATATATATATATATATATGTGCGTTTGTGCGTGGGTGGGTGTATTTAGGTATATATGTATATATATACATATCTGTATCTATCTATCTATATATATATATATATATATATATATATATATATATATATATATATATATATATATATATATATATATACACTTATATATTTATATACA
>NC_142946.1:51992949-52042949 GCF_046866305.1 Octopus bimaculoides
AGATAGATAGATAGATAGATAGATAGATAGATAGATAGATAGATGTTTATTCAGAAAATTATTCGATTCTAATCTTCACAAAGGATTTAACATATTGTAACATTGAATTACATCTGCGACAGGAAGTAATATTTTCTTATCATTTCCTTTGCAGTGGATTCGATCACGTCATTGTTACAGGTAATTAAATATATTAACTTGGTCGAAACTTCCATGTTTTATATTTACTTCGGTACTTACGGGTTATATATAGACTTTATTTGCTCAAAGTTGAAAAGGTTTCTGGCATTACTTGAAATATCTAGCCGTCATTTTGAATGCGTTATGTCAGGTATGTTTCTAGTTCACATAGACCATGAAATATAAGCAATATGAAAAGACCCATTCTACCTACGATTTCGACTGAATAATGGTAGTGTGGTCAAAAGAAAATAGTGATTTCTTATTCAGCCAACAGATCAATTGTCGTAGATGAAGTGTAGATTCCATTGATGTGAAGCAGCACACCGTTGGCATTTATTCCATCGATATTGATAGTAGTAAAATCTCAGAGTGTATAGAGGCGAGACAAATACCTTATTGAAGGAATTTAGTAACCATTGTAATCGTCAATAACGTTTACACGGGGTCACGAAAGATTACAGATTATGGTCCAGCGAAACCACGTGAAATATCCTGAATAATTTCAGAGTAATGTATGCTCAGGTACCGATATAGAATATTGCTTAGCTATGCATACAGAGAAATCGCATGAAAGAATTCTCTCTAACAATACTATAGTGTACATATTAACGGTAAATTCATTAATATTATTGATTGACCTAAAATTTATGGCAAATGTTAAACTCTAGGCGCAAGTGTGGTTGGATGGCTAAGAATCTCACATTGAAACAACATGATTTCGTGTTCAGTCCCGCTGCATGATATCTTGAACAAGCGTCTCCGACAAGAGCTCCGGGTTGACTGATGTCTTGTGAGTTAATTTGGAAGGCCGAAATTATGGGGAAGTCTGTCATGCTCAGTTATTTCTAAGAGCGAGAGAGTCAGAGAGACAGAGACAGAGAGACAGAGAGAGAAACAGAGAGAGAGAGACAGAGCCAGAGAGACAGAGCCAGAGAGACAGAGCCAGAGAGACAGAGCCAGAGAGACAGAGCCAGAGAGACAGAGCCAGAGAGACAGAGCCAGAGAGACAGAGCCAGAGAGACAGAGCCAGAGAGACAGAGCCAGAGAGACAGAGCCAGAGAGACAGAGCCAGAGAGACAGAGCCAGAGAGACAGAGAGAGAGGATAGTACCTTCAAAACGCAGGCGTGTCTTGAATGCTTGCAAAAGAGCGAATACCGCTAAAAGACCCCATATACATTATATCAGACATTGTATGCCTGGGATTACATTAACCAATGTTTCCTTGCTTTTGTAAGGAAGTCCAGGTTACTTTGTTGTTACTTTGAGCAGAGCTAACGGTTACGTAGCTAATTGAATTTATATGTCATATTGGTTTCAAATTTTGGCAGAAGAGCAGCAGTTGATTAAATCGATCCCAGTGCTCAATTGGTTCTTATTTTATCCACCCCGAAAAGATAAAAGATAAAGTCGACCTTGGCGTTGATTGAATTCAGAGCATAGAGGAATTCCGCTAAACTCGCCGCCTTAAATTCGTCTGAAATATTATACATTGTATATCAAGCATTACATTACCCATGTATCTCTTTTTAATTTTGTTTTTGTAAGTAACTGCGGTGTTATTCCAAGACGGTTTTTGTGTGCAATCCAGTAAGTGTAACGAACACGTAGCTAAAAGGAACTATGCATGTTATAACAGGCATATATCTAGGACAATATTAGCCCGCGTGTCCTTCTTCTCGAATGGCAATGCAATGTTATTTAAAAGGATGCTATTACTTCTTGTATAAGGTCTAACGATCATACAAGCTGAACTACCGCCTTTTTGTTTTGCTCTAGTAAACAAAGGAACCTTCGAATGTTCCATATATTTGTCAGGGCACTCAGACGTTTACACACATGTCTATGGTATTTCACCATTCGTAAGCAAGTTAAAGAATAGATAAATATGTACGTAATAATAAATAAATGAATAAGTATATAAACAAGAAATGGAGAGGGACAAGCACAGAAATAATTCGACAGATTAACCACAAGAAACGGTCGACTAAAAGTTAATTTTGCTGGTGTAGTGTATTGCTCTGAGAGTAATAAGCTGTACATTATAAAATGGTTGAGTATGAGTTACAAAGCTCGTGTAAATATCACTGCCCTGATAACGCTACAGCAGATCAAATAGCTCAAGGCGTACTTCTTTAGTTCTATATTTATATAAGCATGCGCATGTGTACATATGTTCAGCTGTATAGTTGGGTATATATATATTTATATATTTAAATAATACATGTATATATATATATATATATATATATATATATATATATATATATATATATCCTCTCTCTCTGTCTCTCTGGCTCTGTCTCTCTCTCTCTGTCTCTCTGTCTCTGTCTCTCTGTCTCTCTCGCTCTTAGAAATAACTGAGCATGACAGACTTCCCCATAATTTCGGCCTTCCAAATTAATATATATATATATATATATATTTATATATTTAAATAATACATGTATATATATATATATATATATATATATATATATATATATATATATATATATATATATATATATATATATATATATATATATATATATATATATATATATATATATATATATGTATAGGCATAGGCAGAGCTGCGACATTCTTAAACACGCAGTCATTATCATAGTACACACGTATTACTCATACATATCTTGAAATGAATTTATACGTTTGTGTACATACGTGTTTATAAGCAAACATATGACGTTTATATTATATATGTATTGTTGGTATGTATGTATGTTTGTAAGTATGTATGTACGTATGTATGTATATCTATGTATCCCCATAAACAGTTACACAAATATATAAGATTCCATTTAGGCTCTCTAGATGCTGTTATTGCAATGCCCTTAAGTTAATGCAGTATATTATGTTGTCACGCGTCTGGCGAAGCCAATGGCATATTCTTATGAATTTAGCAGGAAAAATTGATGACGACTGGTGATAGAACTCTGATGGAAATGTGAGCAAAAAAATACTTTGGAACTTTGGAACCTTAAGGGATATTTGGTAAATCTATATACTACCAGGCGTACATTATGTACATCCATACCAGTGTACATTTATACATGCATATGTACAAACTTTTATATATAAATTCACATACATAGGATAACATAACTGGTCTATGTATCTATATACGTGTGCATGTGTGTGTGTTTCTCTGTGTGTTTGTGTGTGTGTACGTGTGTGTGTGAGTGTGTGTGTGTGTGTAGATCTATGTATATGTGTGGATGTGTTTTAAAGGAAAATGACCTGAAAGAAATAACTCGAAGGCCAGTTGCATGTACTCCAGGAGGAGGAGGACGACGAAGAAGAAGAAGAAGAAGAAGAAGAAGAAGAAGAAGAAGAAGAAGAAGAAAAAGAAGAAGAAGAAGAAGAAGAAGAAGAAGAAGAAGAAGAAGAAAAAAGAACAACAATAACAGCAACAACAATAATAATAACAACAACAATAATAATAACAACAAGCAGAACAAAAACAACAACAACAAGGCTTCTCCACAAAAACTGATCCTATTATTGAAGCACTGATCTCAGATATGATTATAGAAGACTAAAAAGTGATACAGTGTAAAATTATGGACATTATTGCCCATTTGGATGCCAAAGAAATTGAAAAAAATATTGAAAAATATCAGGATCTTAAAAGAGATATGAAAGAGATTGTTGAAGGTTAAGGCGACCATTATTTGCTGTGGTAATTGGTGCAAATGCGCAACCCGACACTGCAATCCATGGGGCCACAGGATTGAGACTCACCTTGTCCATCCACCAAAAAGGACAATCCTGTATTCTGAGTCATAAGAACGATTCTTGATATTTTGGGGTGGATGGATGGAAAGCGATATTAATTTGACCGGCTCTTCAAGCTTTCGCCTATCGGTTTCTTCAATCAGTGAAATAATTTTTTTCTACTTGTGTATTTTTAGATTGAAGAGAAGTCCACGAAAAGAAATTGGTATGTAAGATATTTTTAGAATTTGTTATCAAATTTCACCGAAGTTACCACTGTATTCTTTATATTTTGTTGAAGATTCAAAGGCAATAAAGTGTGCAGGTAGATTAAGCAGATAGTTCAAAAAGAGGGTGGGCTAAAGTGAGGTTTAGGTGATTTGTTTACTGTATATATATCGAGAGAGAGAGACAGAGAGATCGACAGACAGGTAAATACATACATACATAAATATATTTATATTTGTATTTATTTATAGACATATATACATATACACATATACACATGTATATATGTATAAACACATACACACACGCGCGCATATATGTATGTTTGTGCCTTTGAGTTTAAGTGTGGGTATGTATGTTTATGTGTATAAATCAGAGCACGTAATTACGTGTGCGTCAGTTTTCGTGTAGTTGCGTGTACATGTGTGCATGTGATACATCAAATGCTTATCCTACATGCAACGTATAATTTCCAATACTCCTCCTTCAGATAATTTTGAATGCAAATTAAACAACAACCAGGGAAAAAATAACTAAACAAGAACAACAGCAAAGCGAAACGAAACGATATTCCGAAACGAGTAAAATTTAATTATCTTATTGCCTGCAGTTAATAACTAACTTATGTTATTAGTAATTATAATAGTATGTTAACGGATCTCCCTAATGCCCTCTTCACAAGATCTGTTCGTTTATCCATCAACTCGCGGTCTCAAAGATGTGCGTACTACTGAAAATGAAAAGAAAAAGAACACGAACGCGTCACTTGTTAATATTATACTATTTGTTGTTTTAACGCTATTACAAGAAATAATGCAATTTGGGATATGAGATTAAAACAGCAAACGATGTGACCTTGTAATTAGTTGGCAGAAATGGAACGAAGAATAAATAAAATAGCAATGATAATAATGATGATAATAATAGTAAAAATAAAACAAATAAAATGAAATATAATATTGTTTCTAAACGTGTAATCTTGAGAGCAATCTTTGGCTAATTACAAAACTGTTACTCTCACACAATTATTACGTGTCGTTCGTGTGTGTTTGAGTGCGTTTGTGCAAGAGTGAGAGAGAGAGGGGGAGAAGGAAAATTTGGATAGATTTCATGATATGCGACACTTACTAGCATTGGTGAAAGCTGTTGTACTGAAGCAATGATTTATATATGTATATAGATAGATTTATATCACTCATAAGGGCACATGAATGCGCCTGCCTGCTAGAAATAAGAGTTAGAAACCTCGTTCAAACAACCAAAAATAATACTGAAAATAGCAACAGAATCAACAGTGCTCGGGCGAACGGATCGAAAAATTCGTTCACATCTCTATATAGCATAATGCTATATATTTCTTAATATTAGTATACACGTGATCACCCGAGTACTGTTGATTCTGTTGTTATTTTCAGTGATATTTTGTGTGGTTTAAACGAGGATTTAAACTTTTATCTCTAGTAATATTGATATAATTTTAATTCTATAGCTATATAATGGTATTCAAACTTTAAATAGTATTAGCGAAACCGTTTATTTTGTTGGAAGAAAAAAATCTTTTGTATAGTATTGCATAATATTTTTGTTATGATATGATTCTAATATATGCTTTAATCTTGTAAAGCAAATCTGTGTTTTTCATCTTATTTTTTCCTTATATATATATATATATATATATATATATATATATATATATATATATATATATATATATATATATATATATATAAACCTGTACTGTTAATTGTTCTATGTTACCAATGTACAGGTATGATACTCTGCTCCTCTATCTAGTGTTGTACGATATGGAGCATCATATGCAGGAGGAAATTGTGTGCGGAATATGATAGAAGAAAAAGAAATAATCATAATTTACAGAATATATGTATGATCTCCAATATTTTTATAGAAAGTACACAAGTTGTCGCTGAAGTGCAAGATTGGATAATTGTTATGTAATTATTACTACACTTTGTGAAACACGTGTATACTCTATAAGGCATTGGATATCATACCAGTTTTGTGTAAATCAGTACTCATACCAATATTTGGAAAGCTTGATTGGACGCTTGATGAGACCCGAGCCATTGATGTGACAAACCGGAAGTTACTAAGCAGCACACATTAATTTGAACATCATCAATGACGTTGACCACCTCTGCCTAAAAGGAACACAAGGCGGCATAGGCTTCACATCAATCTAGACTGCCTTTAAATGTCAGCAACATCTTTTAACCACCAAGTGTCGAAGTGCATTCCTTGATCAAGTTTGCACACATGAAGCTGACTCTACTGCATGGTATCATCAGATGAAAGGATGATCATCAAAGCGTGTCTGTTATGAACCAATTACTGGATTACTAACGCCCACTTTGAAGGATATGCGTTTGCAATCCAGGAACAATAAATATCGACTAAATGCCTGATGCAGAAAAAGCAGCAAAATGTGACAACCGATGCAGATTTTGTGGAGTGAACGCCGAAGATATCACCCATTTCAAAGCAGTTGCCCGAAAATGTTATCGCGGTATATCTACCGATGAGATGTATTGTTGTAGCTAGCACACTGTATAATGAGATCCGTCGGAAGGATAACTCCGAGGACAAAAAAATAAGAACTCGCAGTATAGTAAAATTCATGGACACGTGATAAAAATGAGTACTGTAATAATATGTAAAAACAATAGACATGATATAATGATTTGGGATAGAGAAGAGAAACGATATAAATGATTAATTTCGAATAAATAACTAACCATCCGTAGGTAAATATAGACGTAAAAGTTAAGTGTATATGTACGTATGTATGTATGTATGTAGGTAGGTAGGTAGGTAGGTAGGTAGGTAGGTATACATGCATATGTCTGCTTTGCATGCGTGTGAATATGTTTCTGCTTTAGAAGGAATGTGTGTGTGTTTGTGCATGTGTGAATTTGTTTGTTGCTACCTTGATATAAAATGGAAGTCTTTATCTATTTACCATAGTCCAAAGAGTATATATATATATATATATATATATATATATATATATATATATATATATATAGGATTCATCTAATTAATTAATATGATTAATCCATTAATTCCTATATTTTTATTAAGTTAATTAATCCTTTAATTATTAGATTCGCTTCTGGCCAAGTCGATAGAGCAGCAAACTTCAATCATGAAATGATCTTCTGTAAAAATAAAGTCAATAGATACCGTTAAGACGCCAGATCACAGTTGGTGCTGTCGGTGGTTTCTCTGATAATTACTATATTGGCTTTCTCCACTTTCTCTACACTGGGTGAGAAAGACATCCGAAATAGTTAACACGTTATATGTTCCAGTGATAATTTAGATTTAATATATGATAACCAAATATTGATTTCTTCAATCGAAACAAGTTCACGTTTAGTTATACTCAGTTCAAGGAATTCCATGACGGGTATATATATATATATATATATATATATATATATATATATATATATATATATATATATATAAGGTTTTACTTTTCGTAATGAGATAAAAGTTAGATATACAATAAATGAGTTATAAATGTAGAAGGGGCCACAACAAGTTGGGAGAACCCGTGTGATAGATGTGATGATTTAAACTTTGACACCCATTAAAGGAAGTGACGTTTTATGATCTCATTTAACCTGAAGCTAATAGCAACAACACCGAGATCAACAAAATATCAGAACAAACGTCTGCTTTGAAACAAGAGGCTCATTACGTCGAAGCTTCTCCGGATTTACGAGTCCTTTAGATAAATAAGAGAGTACAACACCTCTCGAATGGAACAAGAGCAGGTAACAAAATTGGCCTTCATTTACCATAAGTGTTCACCTTTCTGCTGACTGAACTGGACCAATGGGAAAGAAGCGCATAGCTAAAGGACGTAACGTGCCACTCTGTCCAACAGTCGAACCCAAAACCAGCAACCTAACCAGTGAGCTATACTTCTACACATAGCGATAACAAGACATGAGTATTTCATTAGCTAAGCGTGGAATTCAAATCCTCTCATGGCTTACAAAATATACAGATAATTTGTCACTGCATAACTTTTTCCTAAATAGCTAAACAACTACAAAGTTCTCGGTGTTGTCCCAACGGTTGAATGCTTTACGAAACATTACATTAGTATTCGTCATATTATACTTACTTGGCACAGACCCAGTCTCACACCATAAGTGCGAGATTGTCATCTCCTTCCATACATTAATTCACGTCACGTTCATTATTACATACTCACATACATTCAAACGGCTGGTTTCATGTTTGCCAAAAGTATAAGCACTAATGTAAATTATGGCCACGTGATATACACATGCTTCGTAATGATTTCATTATTAATCAGACTTGCCTTAATAATAAGCGTTTATTGAATTAATGAATGATATTCAATTGAAGATTATCCATTAGCTTGTCACTACATTGCAACTAACTAATAGGTAAATTGAATGTGGAGAGAGTACATGGATGATGTTGTTGTCCATATATGTATAAAGATACACACAAATGTATAAGTATATATACACATATAGTATATATATATATATATATATATATATATATATATATATATATATATAAGCATATATATGCATACATATATACATTCATAAATATATATGTATTTATATATATATATAAATATATATATATATATATATATATATATATATATATATATATATGTGTGTGTGTGTGTGTGTGTGTGTGTATGGAGGTGCGGTTGTGTGCGTGTATGTAAGTGTGCGTATATTTGCGTGTATAGACATATATAGATATATATGCCCATATCTATATATATGTATAAACCTATATATGTGCATATATATATGTATACATATATATATATATATATATGTGTGTATATATATGTATATATATATAAATACATATATATATATATATTGCATATATATATTACACACGCACTCACATATACATATATATGTATGTATGTATATATACACGTACATACAAATAAACACGTTTATATATTTCCAGATCTTTCATATTCATAAGCGACTTAGAGTGTTTTATGTACTCGAATGAGTCTGAGGACGAAGCAAAACGGATTGCATTGACTTCTTTCTTTAACAAACCATATATACAAGCATCTATTTATACACACACACACACACACACACACATATATATATATATATATATATATATATATATATATCTTTTATTTGTTTCAGTCCTTTGACTGCGGCCATGCTATGTATATAATGTACATAGGTCTATTTCATTATTATTATTATTATTGTTGTTGTTGTAATAAAGTATTTTCAACGGATCGATTTTGAGCTCTATTTAAAGTTGATATATATATACAAAAACTTAACTGTGAGATTGTTAACAGATACTATATTTTTTACCAAATTTTTGTTAAAAAATATATATTTAACATATATATATATATATATATATATATATATATATATATATATATATATATATATATATATATTAATGAAGAGCGTTGTAGAGTTCTCTTTGCTTGAAGCATCGTAATATAAAAGTTAGATAGATAGATAGATAGATAGATAGATAGATAGATAGATAGATAGATAGATAGATAGATAGAATAACTCGCTTAGTTGTAAAACCGGAGATCTTGTTCTCTCCTGTTATTTGATTACCTGGCATTTCAGGTGAACATTTTAGTGCCGTTTTGCAAGTTGTTATTGACTGTAGATTTCAACACGTTTGCGGCTGATAGCCATTTTCTTTAGTATAATTGTGAAGCGATGGTCATACTCGTCAGCGAGTCGGCAGCCACTATATATCGGAAAGTTGAAATGAAAGGGTGGCGTTAATAAGAAACTTGATTTGAATGTAATTATAACGTTAACACTAAATTAATAAACGTGATCTGCTTGTGGTTAATATTTTGCTTAAATGCAGCATTTGATTTGGAGATAGGCAAGTGTTATATCAAAAAAGCTTTGGTGCAATGAACTTATATAGGATTAATAAATGCTCAGTACCATGTGTGGAAATAGTTATTTTAGATTGATACCAGATAAATAATGTACAATATGATGAAGGGAAAAAATGGACGAGAGGATAAAATAAAATGTCTAGGGTGGAATGTGCTGTGTTAAATAAGATTATAAAGCTACTTCAGGTATTTCAAATGAGAAGTAGCAAGAAAAATTTGCATTTTCTTTTTTTTTTTTTTTTTCCTTACCGACGACCAATAATTTTAATAGTTCCTGCTCATTGACTCAGAGAAATAAAGTCGAAAAAAACGTTCTGCACAGATTCAATTGCAAACAGGGATTTATATTGAAGTCACATTCATTGTGGTTGTTTCAGACTCGTTCTTTAAGTCATCATTAGCATAATCAGCCAGGAACACTGCAAATAGATTTGTTTCTCTAACCAAATTTTCGATTGCGAAATATGTTTTAAATGCAGCGTATAAGTAAAATTCATAAATGCAGGATGTTGTTGATGAAGACAGTATGATATTAAGAGAATGATTTCATAACTGAAAAGATATCATTAGCACCTGGCGAACAGTCGATTTACTGACGTTCATCGTGCTGTTATTTAACTGGAAGTGTTGATTCTTTAATATAATAACATTATAGAATTAATGCACTGAACTGCAAGAAAATATAAGAAAAGTATTTGTAAAGATAATATAATATTGAAGCCTTCAATGTTTGCACTTGCTTTACTGACAAGGAAAATCAAAACAAGAAAATATTGAAGAATCAGCTGACATGTTTGTACCTTGTACAATTAAGGTGAAAGATAAATATGTTCATCTGAGGTGGCTTAAAAAAGAAAGTACATATAGATACCTTTGCCGCCACATACAAAATTAGTTCTATTCCAAAATGGCTTATTTTCTTATAAGACATTTGAGTTAAAAGTAAAGATAAACTATTTTTCGCAATTCTTGCCAACGAATATAATAATATATCCTACAATAAGCAATTTAATTTCTGTAGCCATGGTTTCGGAAAATTCTTCGTGGCAAATCAACAATTCTTTAAATTTTTACTGTTTGCACGGGATAAAAAATATATATATTTGTCTCCACTTAAACGTAGATGTTTTGTTAGGACAAACGTCACTGCGGTCGGTAAGTGGGGATAAATACTACCCTCGGTATCAATAATATATATTCTTTAACGATATTTCACTCTATTATAGATGCGCCGACAAGAATATCACATTTATGTAACTGTAAACAAATATGTGGTAAGCAGTATACTTGAGAAATTTCTGGAATGACCAACGATTTAGAACTTCGACCAAAAATTTTAGTAACGAATTTCAAAGCTTACTCTTTAAGTCTCGGCTAGATCAGGAGGGAGTGACGCCTGCTTTCAATTAATTATTCGTAATTATTCAGACCCTTTGGAGCTTTGGCAAAATGAATGGTTAGAATTAGATGCAATAGTTCGGGGCCTTATATTTAAGTATAATATCCAATTATATAGCCCCGAACAATTGTATTTAATTCTAACTGTGATCATGTTGCTAAAGTGCCAATGTTGCTAAAGTGCCATTGAAATAGAGACGTTTCATTTCTTCTTTGAACTAAATCACGAGTTGCTCTTATATTCTCATTTATAAAGATTAGTGCATGAAGACGAATTGTCAACAAAAGCTGGACAGTTGGTTGGTGAAATTACAAAACAGGTCTTATTAGATATGAGCGATGGATAAAGGTTCTTTCCATACCTTCTATCGTGATATTTATGAGTGTGCATGTGTTGGAAATATGTATGCATGTGTATGTGCATAAGGCAGGAATACACAATTTCCAATCGCAATTAGTATCATCATGTGTGTGTGTGTGCGTTTGTGTGTCAGTGTGTGAGTTTCTGTGATATATCAAAGGTAAGACAAAAAATGTCCTTCTATAAATGCCTACTTTCTTGCGTTCATACAATCAAATTACGCTCACAACATATAATTTCAACATATTATTTGTACTTAGTATATTATAAATTATTCATTTCATTGTAATTCTTGACATGCTTAGCATTCAGCTATTATATATGCATGTATAAATGTGTATACACAAACACACACACACACTCACACACACACTCATACACACACTCACACACACAAACACACACACATATATATACACATATATATATATATACATATCGAGGTCTCATTCTTCTGTTGTCACTTTTTATTATTATTATTATTATTATTATTATTATTATTATTATTAATATTATTATTATATGTGTGTGGTGGTGTGTGAATAGGTATGTATTTTACATACATATATATACACATATACAAATGTATGTATATAGATATGCTTATATATATATATATATATATATATATATATATATGTAAATATATATATATATATGTATAGATACATATATAAATATGTATATGTACATAGATATACAATATATATATATATATATATATATATATATATATATATATATATATATATATATATATATATATATATGTGTATAGATTGATAGATATGCATATGCTTTTGTGTGTGAGTAAATACGTAAGAAATAGCACAATTCTCGTGAACAGCAAGAGGCCTCTTGAAAAATCAGTGGTTAACGTTAGTCTTGCAGCATATAATGCATAATGACGTGTACGCTGGCATTGTATCTCACGTGACCCATTATTCATTACTGACAGCTAAATGAACTGAGGCCATGTAGAATAAAGAAAAGTATTCTTCTCAGAAAGAGAGCACAAGCCACTCGTCACATTTGAGCACACAGCTCAACATTTATCGTTCAATAATCCATATTGTTTCTACAAGCTCCTACATTGAAGTGTGATTGATGTAATGAAAGCTATATCTTCCTATATTGTTATTGAGGATATGGAGGATGGTAAGAGTGGAGAGAACTTGAAGACAGAAAAAGAATTAAGATGCAATAAGTTTGAAAGATATTGTCTTTCCTGCTACCATCATCATCACTACGGTCCGCACGCGCACTCACGTGCAAATATAATCCATGGTTCATTCATATCAAGATCAAATTTATTTTACATAGTCAAACATGCCCTTTAAAGTATTATGAGCACAGCCGACGCCATTTTGAGAAGCTGTAAGTCGAAATAAAGATATTTATACTGTATCTATCGTAGCTGCCTTCATTGAAGTTAAATCATTACAATAGGAAAATGAAATGTATACACATAGATTCCACTTAACAAGAACATAACACCAATATATAGCAACAATTTATATTGTTATAACGCATACAATAACAATTTATATTCCCCTGCCTCTGTTTGAGTTTAAAGAGAGAGTGATAGCATATCATTTAGGCGTGGTACATTTGTAAAATAATTCTTGACTCTAAAAGTGCATTAGATATTGCAGCAGACCACAATAATCCCACTTTTCATCAAATGCAGCAATATTAAATAACACTTAAAGCATGGTTGTGTGAATGTACTGAAATTCTCAAGTGGTATTTGAGAAGTTATACAAGAATTCAGCAGATCTCCAGATCAGAAGGTGATCATACGTGAAATCGAATAGCCATCGTTGCATAAAAGTGATGGATGTATGTGTTCGCGCCTTTTGCATCCATGCACTTGTAACATTATCTGTCAATTTGTAAATGTGTATGCGTTGGAATATCGAACTTCAGAAGCATTCAAAAAGACATTTACATATGCAATGAATGCGTCTGTGCTGCTGCGGGTATACAAATATATTGAGTGTGTGTGTGTGTGTGTGTGTGTGTGTGTGTGTGTGTGTGTGTGTGTGTGTGTGTGTGTTTGTGTGTGCGTGAACGTGTGTGTGCCTGGGTGTCTCTGTCCGTGTGTGCGCGCGTATGTATGCGTATATATATAGATATATATATTTGTGTGTGTGTGTGTGTGTGCATGTGTGTGTGTGTGTGTGTGTGTGTGTGTGTATGCATGTATGTATATATGTATATGTATATAGATTAATAGATACAGATTTATATATATATATATATATATATATATATATATATATACATGTGTAAGTATACCTATATGTATGCATCCAGCTATTTATCTAGCAATTGATATACATATATGTGTGTGTGTGTGTGTGTGTGATGTGTATGTTTTGAATGTATGATATGTATGTATGTATGCATATATGGATGTATGCATGTGTCTGGATGTGTGTGCTTTTATCACTCTGTCTTAATATATGTGCATCTAGATATCTGTCTGATCAAGCACGCATGTATGTATGTGTGTATATCTGCGACTATGCAATATATACACAGAAGCAAAATACATAACAGACCGTTCTCAAAACGGTTAACCTTCTAACGTCCAGTCCAACGGGATGTAAATAGATAACATAAATACTACCAACATGCAAATATACTCACTAATAATACATCTAAATGTTTGTTTAACTACCTCTTAGAACCAAAACGAAAACATACTGAATGCATTATTCTAACATCGTCTTCGCCCTGACAGCTGAAACAAGCGAAAAAGAAAAAACAAAAAGAAGTGCTAGATGCAAAACTGCGAACTACAGCTGAAAATGTTTATAAATTATGTAATACGCTAGATCGAAAAATCTTTAAACAGACTCTCTCACACAATCACCCGGCATTTAGTTTTATTACTTTCCTTGTGTTGTTCATATATATATAGATACAGGCTTTGTGGTTAGGGAGATCACTTTGCAGCAATGTGATTTCATGTTCAGTTCCACATCTGTCTTCGTTTTCTTTTTCAGCTCTTTCTGGGACCATATGTTGTCTTGAAGAGCAGAAAAGGCGTCAGTGGATTTCTTAAGTCGGAGAAATATTTCAGTATCGTGGGAGCATCAAAAGTTTATTGTACTACCGAGTAAGATGAAGCGTTAACCAACTTGCAGACTCTTCCCATCGACGTGGATGGAAGGTTCCACACAGGCTGTACCTCGTTCTGGTTGAAACAGAAAAAATGTATTATTCAAACTAATTGTCAATTTAAATATTTTTCATGACTGGGGCAAACTGTCCATGAAACACTGCATATCAGCGACAATGTGCGAGACCAGGTTGCAAGAGATGTAGAGGTTGTCGCAGACAAGATTTAGGTGTATTGCCGATTTAGCAACAAAACGGCGTATTTTGAAAACCTTTCCTGTGCTGCTATATCGTACATACGTACATAAATATAAATGTAAACATACATAATGTGCATGTGTGTGTGTGTGTGTGTGTGTGTGTGTGTGTGTGTGTGTGTGTGCATCATATTTTTAAAGGATTTTAAAACTTCGGGAGATAAGAAATATATATTTTCAAGGGTAGAAAACGATTTATTTCTTATCTCTCGAAGTGATAAAATTATAAATATTAAGGTGTGGTTTCATGGCCCAAGGGCAGACGTCGATTTTTTTTCTATGCAAAGAAGTTATAACCAAATAGTCTACAAGCTTTTATCTATATATTTATATACTTCGCGTTTCACCTTTGAAGACGATACATATATATATACATATATATATATATATATATATATATATATATATATATATATATATATATATATATATATATATATATATATATATATATATATATATATATATATACATACGCATACATACATATGAAATATACAGATATATATATATATATATATATATATATATATATGCGATAGAGTCAACGTGTATAAGTCCACGTGCACGGGTGTGTGAATGTATGCATATTACTGGCCGACTACTAAGTAAAGCTAAGGGATTTGAATAAATTCCAATAGTTAAGGTATCGACGGTTGTATATATATATATATTTTTTTTTCAAAACGTTTTGTCAACTTTCCAGAACATAACTGCCAATAAATCGATGGCATTGCCAACCAATATATATATCAAAGGTTAAACTTTGCTTCATATGCGTCTTTCTTTAGGCGAAAAAAAACTTATCAACAATGTTTTAATGAGATTATTAAGTGACTCCTGAATAATCCAGGAAGATTATCCTTAAGTCACAATAAAGCAGTCAAAATGTATTGTCTTTCGTTTTTTTGTTAGGTTATTTAATGATTTACGTTCTTAAAATTCAAGCAGGATATTTCAGCGTCAATTTATAGCCGTACGATACTAAATAATCAGCATCTATCGTTTGAAATCAGCTTCCTTGGCTGCCAAATTGCCAACAAAACATTTGTATTTTTCAAAGATAACACAAAAGAAGCAAAAAGAAAAAATATAACTTCAAGTCTTGATTAGCTTAATTATTTGTTGTCTTAGGTGTTTTATCAACATGTCCACATAAATCAATGATATATAAAAAACAAAAGATTAATAATTGTGTTTTTTAAACATTCGCCATCTCTTTATATATTTAGTTGACGAAAATGTTTTCAGTCGTGGTTGGATATATATGTTTCTGTACCATCATCCCCAGTGGCCAATTAATTGATTCAGCTGTATACTTTCTGTCTCTTAACAATGTAAACTCTACTAGCTTATTCCTTCCGGTTTGAGAGGCTGTGCATAAATAATAATAATAATAATAATAATAATAATAATAATAATAATAATAATAATAATAATAATAATAATAATAATAATAATAATAATAAATGGTAATAGTAATGACTCTAGAATTTCAGGAAAGCTTGATCTATCCGTAACGTTAAGAATTTTTTTTTTTAATGTTTACAAGTATGTAAACTATGCATCATATACCACAGCAGCTGAGAATTTGTTGTTTACGGTAAATTGTGATAGAAAAAGAAACAAGAAGTACAAACGTATATTATGAGTATAATTACAAAGAAAGATACATGTAATATGTGGCTCTCGTAACATATTTAGATTGTAAGAAAAACATTTAAAGATGCATTTCAAAGAGACGACCATTGAAACAGTTACAGTCGTGTATAATAGAATAACCCTTAGTTCGAATGAATATCACAGCTATGCAAAGATAATTCGTTGCTATAGGTAACAGTTAACCAATTCCTTGGACGGAAAGTTTGGGAATCTTTCAGGAGTTGATTTTGTTCAATCGTTGGAATAATGAATTACGGAGAATGTGATGATAATGATTGATGTTATTGGCTTTGATACGGTTTAGCACTTCAGCTATGATTGGGAAGATTTATAATTATGATTCTGCGTCTAGAACCACATTATCAAATATAATATTTCATTAAGAAAGTAAAGTGCAAAATGAGGTAAATCTAACTGATATTTTTAGCAATTTGAACAGTCGCTTAGTATTACCAATATTAGTTCTAGGCATTAATAACAAGGATAGTGGTGTGGGAGGTATGTGTCTGATTGTGTGTGCGTGTGGTGTGATAATAATCGCTAATTAGTGATAATGACGATAAAAAACGATGGTGATGATAATACCCGTGTACGTACACGTTATTCTGTATATGAATCATAACATTTAATTTTACTTCAAATCATTTGTTTTCGTTTCCATTGGGTCATGAAAGTAATTGGTTATCAAAGAAAAGGGTCACAAGGCCATCGCGTCAGAACATTGGGTCAGAAGAGCGCTGGGTCAAATGTCAAAATTGATGACCTCTGACTTACTGCCTTTGAGAGCTTGTCGATATTTGCCCCGAGGTAACACACTTCTCATTGAGATCAATTTATATTTTCTACTATTTCCGTTTATATATTCTTTAGGCTTTCGGTCATTAGTTTTATTTGATTATGTAAGCTATTAGTAACCTTAATGTATTAGATACACTGACATCAAGGTAGTTTCTATTGATTATTAAACAGCAAGGCAATAAATATTAATTTCGTACAATGGTACGAAACTAATGTTTCTAAATGAGGCATACTTTCGATTTAACCGTCATCAGAAGAGTGATGATGCGTATCAATTATTCAACGAAAGCGCAGACGAAACGAGTAGAATTTGAACTTTGCGCATATATGAACAGAATTTAATATTATTACGTATTCCGAATGACTCTATACATATTTTTTTCAAACATGGCACCTACTTCATTTAGAAAATATTTCACGAACGTTCGATTGGCACAATTATTAATGAAATTTTAATGCACGTCACTTACATCAGATAGATAGATAGATAGATAGATAGATAGATAGATAGATAGATAGATAGATAGATAGATAGATAGATAGATAGATAGATAGATAGATAATCTCTGTCGCCTGGATTCGTGCACGAATAATTTAGTTGAGAATTATGATGAAAATATTTTATCCATCTCCTGCAAAATGCACATTGAAATTCTAAATAAAATGTTTTTTTTTCCTTCATCCTCACACGCGCTTCAACACCATACACGGCGTCAAAAATCAGCTGAAGCAATTGAATTGACTGTCATAATTCATAGAAATTATGCAAGACAACGTAAAGCATTTGAGAGATCTTCTTCTTCTT
Source organism: Octopus bimaculoides (assembly GCF_046866305.1). Classification (NCBI taxonomy): domain Eukaryota; kingdom Metazoa; phylum Mollusca; class Cephalopoda; order Octopoda; family Octopodidae; genus Octopus; species Octopus bimaculoides. The sequence continues at coordinate 52,011,442 of NC_142946.1, forward strand.
ATTATTATTATTATTATTATTATTATTATTATTATTATTATTATTATTATTATTATTATTATTATCATTATCTTCTTTCTTTTGTAACTTTACTGTCGTTATGTTTTTCTATTTCATATCTTTGAAATTGTATCCATTTTCAGAGATCTTGCGCTTATGAGTGTATTCTTCGATATATTTGCGTGTATGTATGTATGTATGTATGTATGTATGTATGTATGTATGTATGTATTATGTGAATGAGTGCTCATATTAAACATTGAAAAATTATATAATGTGTGTGTGTGCTCTTTGTTGTCTAGTAGAAATTACTGTATGTGTCTATATCAATCTTTATATGTGTCCGTATATTTATGCATATACACTTATATGTTTCTTTCAGTGTCGTTATACGTTTTTTAAATACTTTCGCACAAGTATTTGTGTGCGATTTCTAGATGGAAAAAAAATCATAGACAGAAATCTTTCTTGTTTCGATTTCATTTTTTATTCCTTTCTTCAGTTGTTGAAACGAAAATAGCAGACGCACCCATACACGCATAGACGCACACATAATTATGTGGACGCATAAATACACACGTTCATCCATATATCAAAAGTAAATATATAAACAAATATATACATCTATAAAATGTTTTTTTTTTTTTTAATCTAATTTCGCCTTTTTTCATGAATTTTTTAAAGATTTGATCCTATAATTTATTTTAAATTCTTCACAAGAAAGAAGTTATTTAAATACACAAATACCACAACTATTATTTTTTCCGTTTCCGTTCGCTACAGCTGCTAAAGACGGTGGTGGTGGTGGTGGTGGTGGTGGTGGTGGTGGTGGTGGTGGTGGTGGTGGTGGTGGTGGTGGTGATGATGATGATGACGATGACGACGACGACGACGACGACGACGACGACACTGACGGCCACGACGACGAAGACGACAATAATAAAACTGTGAAAACTAACTGCACCAAGTTTCGAAACATATGACAGCAGGGAATCGCCCCTTTCTAGGATGTATGACTGCAAAAACGAAACGTCGTGTGTAAGTGTAGTAAACTGGCCCGAAAGGGATACAAGTGAAGGCGCGAATATTGCGCGAGAAGTCATTCTTGCAAAGCAAAAACAAATATAGTACATTTGATCTTTCTATTATTTAAGCGGGATATTTCTCATTCATATCAATATGTATTTACCGTTCGTTGTGATCAGACAATGAGATCTGTGTTTGTGTACTTATTATCTAATACTTTTAACTTCCGGTTTAACTGCGCCATTGTTATTTATACAGGAAAAGTCGCGAAATTGGAAGATACTGTTTCTAACATCGAGTTAATAATGGCACTCGTTAAAGACAGATATGTTTTATGTTAGTTTATTATAAGAATGAGTACGTTCTCAGCATATGTCACAGAACTTATTGTAATCTTTTATAGTTATTAAGTATGTAGTTATTTAGTCTGGATTGTTTAGAAAGACGATGGAGCTGAACATTGTCTGTTAGTGTAGTCTTTGAAATGACAACCACCAAAAGTTTTGAATATTTTCAATGCAAGAACTTTTCCAACTCCTGAAACTGTTTAAAGCCCGTCTCAAATCAGATATGATAACGCTTTGGGGTTGATGGGATTTTTAACTTTTACAGTTTTTATTGTCGTTATGTATTCTTCTAAACAGCTATTGTTTTTATACTTAAGTTCGTTTGCAAAAATAAGTTTTCGAAACGTTTCTGTGGTCTTTTGGATTTGTTTTTTTAATGGATATCTTATCTATTTCTATGCTTAACTGTGATTTGAATCATAGAATTTCTTAACGCTGTTTTCCAAAAGCTTAGAACTGAGATAACAGTTTCTGCTACCTAACTTTGCACCTTTTTAATATATTATTTAAAGAGGATATTTTTTGTTTTAAACGTTCAGGTGTTCGCCTTTATGGTTTTTTTCTGTATTTATTTAAAATACGGAATGTATTTTTGTTAAACTTTCTCAAAAGTTTATCTACTTCATCTAGGTTTATTTTACTTGCTTTGCTACGTAATGTATCTGTTCTCTACTTTAATTTACCCTTACACGTGTCAATTCTATGTTGGTGCTTACTATCCTTTCTAACGATACATTGTATACATCGATTACTCCATTGTATAAGAAAATGGTTACGAAATCGTTGAACAAAGTATTGCTTAATTATACGTATAAGAAATCATTTTATGCGGAAATATCAGCGAGCCATAATGACTTTATATATACGAGGGACTGCTGAAAAATTCCTGGCTTTAAGAGTATTGCGAAAGGCCTAGTTGGAGGCCCAACCTTTCGTGTTCTTTTACTGGGCTTAGGAAAACAGAAGGACCGCTGTAATAGGTGTGTAAATCTGTGACGGAAATATGTTTAATACAATCATAATTAAGTGATCTTCCAGTATTTTCTTTTACCCAAAACGAGAAACTTTTCAGCTTCTCTTCGTATTATACACAAGACTAGCTACGTTTAGTTTCAGCACCCCTCGTATAAGCAAAAGTTGAATGAGAAACAATGTTGTGGTGTTTTATTGGTCTGTCGAGGTGTTAGAAATAGCATTCATATCACTGACAAATATCACACTCCTCTTACGAATGGAAAGTCACATTTGGATAAAGCAATTCATGATACAGTATTTTTAGAATTGAAAATAAGATAATAAGATAGAACGGTAATGCAGGGAGTGTTATTTTCATGAAACATCTATCAGCTCTGAACAGGAATGACCTGCAACTAAAGCTAAAAGAAGGAAAACACTGCTATCCAAATTACAACTAAATAGGGTGTCTAAATAATCACTCGACCTAATAGAAACTGCAGTCAAACCTACCTCAAATCACATTTGATTTTTTTTTTTAATAAGGTAAAAATGAATAATGTAGTTCGAGATAAGACTATGTCTTAAAAGAAGACTACAGTCACGGTTGGAACGCCTTTTGTTTACAAGCCAGCTGGATCAGAGTTGAACTGAACTCAAAGAAAATTAACAACACGATAGGGAAGGGTCGGGGTATCAATAAAATACTACACTCGATATATTTCTATTCGAGTTTTCATCACGCAAACCTTGGTCCTCTGTGTATTCAAACGAAACCTACATTAGACATTGATATTCGAATTGTTTACGTCAGAAACAAGCAGCTCGCAGGCTGAGTGAGAAAAATTGCCAAAATGAACCACGACTTTTCATTGTTGGCTTTATTTTCAAGTTCTAATAAAAAGCAAAGTCATGTGTTTGATTGTTATTATCATTACAGTCTTTGTTGTTTTCTTCTTTTTTCTTTTTTCATAATGATGTTTCAGTTGTCGCTTACTGATATTGTTATCGTAGTTGCAATGCGCTAAAATGCTCTAAACATTTATTGATCCTACTACTACTACTACTACTAGTAGTAGTAGTAGTAGTAGTAGTAGTAGTAGTAGTAGTATCAGTTGAAAGGTGGTGGGTGGTAGAAGTAATAGTAGTTGTGTATCACGCCCTAACAAGATGTTTACGTGATCTCTCTTGTTTGGGCTTACAATACGTTGATTTGTTTTTCTAAAAGTTCGATGTTTATTTCAATGTCGTGTCTTGTAACCCTGTTGCAGAATGGGGTAAGCTGTTTGTATTTTCTATTTTTACCCCATTTGGTGAGGAGGAATTTTTCGATGAAATTTTTATTATTATTTTGTGGTTGTTTTTTTTTATATTCGATACGAGACAACCCCCCCCCCCCTCAAATGAAACTTTGAAAATGAACTCAACCATACCCAACACAAACATTGAAAAAATAGAAATTCAGAAACTATTCATCTTCACGGTGCATACTCTTCAGACATTTCTGCAGATAATAACTTAAGGGTAAACAACTTTAACGACACGTTGAACAATAAAAAAACAACAGCGATAAATATAGAATAGTCATTCACACATATTTTGCCAAGTGAAAATAATGTAACTAGCGTTAATATGCAATTGAAGAAATTTTGCTAACAGTGCAAGACACAAGAACAGTTTGGACATCGAAAGAATTCAGTAAAGAAAGGATGTGTGGTAGCGATTTGTCCCAAGAGTGTGTATCTCCTTCCCTGAGAATTCATTGGAGAATGGCCAAGAAGAAATATAAGATACCTCTGCTTCTCAAAAATCCAGTGTCCATTCAGTATGCTTTCAAATGACCATTTAAAGGAACATGTTTGGTATGCTTCATTACTCGTGGCAGAATATACAGGAGCCTCAGCCAGATTCTTAAGATTAAATACGAGGCTAAGTTTTTCATTTTTGTAACACAATATTGTCGAGTGTTGAGTACAGTGTTAACCAAAAAGTATGTAAATAGAAGGGGCGTATGGACACAAGCCAAACCAGGAGCCTCAGCCAGATTCTCAAGATTAAATACGAGGCTAAGTTACAGGGAGTTTTGTACGTTATTGTACAAAGGCTCATCATGAAATACAAGCGTCATAGTCATAGTCATGAATATTGAAATTAACACTGCCTCCTCGTCCGTTTTCATTTTTGTAATACAATATTGTAGAGTGTTGAGTACAATGTTAAGCAAAGAGTGTGTAAATTGAAGGGGCGTATGAACACAAGCCAAAACAGTAATTCTGCTGCTATATCCTGTCATGGAGCAGAATCTGAATGATGAAGCTGAGGCTCAGGACAGAACTATCAATTACTACAAGTGTGATGTTAAGAGCAATTTGAGAGCTTGCTATTCTGATGAGTGTGACATGTAGAGGAGGACGACGGACTTTGTTATACCCAGTAACGACACGAGAAGATGTTGCTGGTTAACATACCAAAAGTACCAAAGTACAAAGCCTGTGTTACAAAAACGAAGACATTCGAAAATCGTTTTTTATTTATTTATTTTTCTCCTCGAGAGACGACTTCAACAACCAGACGATATTCCGTAGCAGAAATTTTATGAGATGATGTGAAGCAAACAGGAAAACGAAAAAGAGGAAGATACAAAGGCGCAAAAACATTGTTGAAAGTGAGGAAGCTGAATGACGAGGTTATGTTGTCAATGTTCAGAAAGTGGGATTGGATTTGTGCAAGTCCTTTCCCCCCACTATAAAATAAATCATCATGCACAAGCATCACTTGAACAAAACAGTAAGACTTATCACAAAAATGGCTGGTCGTAAATTTCGCATGTATAGATCTTTCGATCAACCGATGGCAAAATTCGAACACGAGTTTGCAGCCATCATGTACGTATGTATGCATGCAGGTATGCATGTTTGTATGTATGTACGTACGTACGTACGTATGTATGTATGGCTGTTTGATGGGTTTAATAATATTACTATAGTTATTAGTATTGTTATTGTTGGTCATAATGTCGATAAGGAGGAGGAGGAGGAGGAGGAGGAGGAGGGAAATAGAGATAAGGTCGACAACGACGCCTGTTACTGCCATTGTTGCTATTGTTTCCCACCGTTTCTTCGTTCCCTTTCTTAACCTACTTATCAATCTTATATTGATTGTATTCAGAATTCATTCATGTTAGCGATATGCTAATTAAATTTGTTCAGTTGAACCTGATTGACAAGGTGTATATACATACACAAACACACACACACATGCATATATATATATATATATATATATATATATATATATATATACATACATACATACATATATTCTTAAATGTGTGTGCATGTGGTTCGTCTTTGTTCGTGAGCTTCAGCCCGTGTATGTGTGTAATGTGTTTGTCTGATTCGGTTCTGTTAATATGATAAGTCGATAGACATATTTATTCTTTTCGTGGAAAATAACCTGCATTGATTGACAAATTCTTGCAAAGATCAAAGATATCTTAGAACTAAAACTCCAAAAGTGTCTTTGATATTGTTTGTTTGTTTCTTTACTTTTTTTTTCCTTTCTTTACTATTTTATCTTACTTTCGACTTTATTGTATTTTTTTTCCGACATAGTACCTCTCTGTGTGGCTTGAACAATTTTCGATGTAGGCGTCTTTCATTATTATTATTATTATTATTATTATTATTATTATTATTATCATCAACATCAGCTTCAGTATCATCATCATCTCCTTCTATCACCCTCCTCCTCCTCCTCCTCCTCCTCATCATCATCATCATCATCATTATCATTATTATTATTATTATTATTATTATTATTATTATTATCATTATTGTCATCATCATCATCATTATTATTATTATTATCGTCGTTCTTCTGGTCGTTGTTTTTCGTTATTGTTTTGCTCGTCATGGCCATGGTCATGGTTCTGTCGGTAATTTTGGCGAGGGTGATGCTCTTACTATATTCTTAACATAATTCTATTGCTTACTCTTTTTTTTTTTTTGCCATGTGTATTGCTTTCTTTTGTTACCTTTCGTTTCTCTTCCTCTCATACATTCATATTAGGACATTACAATAAAAAGAAACATGAACAGTCACAAAACAATAAGCACGGAAATGTCGCCAAAAAATGCTTGAAAATAGCAGAAAAAAAAACAGAATACAAAAACCTAAATTAGACGCTTTTAGACGAGCATCGCATGAATTTTTCATAAAGGAATCCCACTTGGTGTTCTAACGGATTATCGAACATACGTTACTTACTGTACATGATAAGGCTTATATTAAGAATTCACATTGTACGATGAAATCGAAATAGTAAGCAGACGATGATTACAAAGACAAAAAAAGAATAATGGAGATAAATCAATGAGAAACAAAAAGGCTAAGGTCTTAAACGTGAAACGGCATTAGTAATTGATGGCAAGAATTTGGGACAAGAGAAGTGCAACGCACATCTATGTAGGGTTGTAAACTGGCCAATACATTGTCTGACAAAGACTAGTAGTCCGAAAGCTGGAAGTCAGTGTCATCCGTCTATTTCTAAAATTTTAATAATCATATAGTCTAAATGAGTAATTATTCAGTTAAGTGTTAAATTATTATATATACTTCGATTCGTAGGTCTTTACGTTCCAAGTCCGCCGAGGTCGACATTGCTTTTCATTCTTCCGGGGTCGATAAAGTAAGTATTAGTTGAACACTGTGGATGATGTAATCGACTATTCCTCTCCTCCAAATTGTCAGGCCTTGTGTCCATAGTAGGAAGGATTATATATATCTCGATATAAAGAACAAATATTACAATATATATATACATACATACATATGTATATATACATATATATATATATATATATATATATATATATATATATATATATATATATATATATATATATATATATATATATATATATATATATATATATATATATACGTATATATATGCATGTCTCGCCTGCCTGTTTTTGCTCCGCTGAATCATTCTTTGAGAATTTTTTAAGTGATCTCTTTCTAGCTCATTAACAGTCCACTTTAGTGCTCTCTTTTATATACACATGTACTATATATGTGCGCGTGTGTGTGTGTGTGTGTGTGTGTGTGTGTGTGTGTGTGTATACGTTTGTATGTATGTATTCTGCTTAATCGTGTATTTGTGTGTTCGTGTTTGCATGTGTGTGTATTTTCGCATATGTGTGCGTGTGTATACCTTTGTCTTCTTGAGTGTGCATATCTGAGTGTGTCTGTGTATACGTTTTTTTTTTGTGATTATGTACGCGCGTCTGTCAATGTATGGACATGTGTCTCTATAAGTGCCCTTGTGTGAAGTGTTCGTGTGTGTACATAGCCATGTGTTTCAGTCTTCATTTGCATATGTATGTGTGTATGTGTGCGTGTCTGTTTATATTACTTATGTACTTATCTATCTGTATGCGTATCTGTTTACATTCATATCTATTTACCTACATATATATATACATATACAGATAAATATACGTATATACATATATACATACATATATATATATATATATATATATATATATATATATATATTATATATATAATATATATAAACACACACACACACAGAGGTTGATATAGATATCATGGACTCTCCTGGGTTTAGATTCCTGGACAAACATATAAGTTCATAGGATATGTTATAAGGACTAAAGATTTCAAGTTAGAACACAAAGCGTGTGGAAAGCAGAAAGTCAGCCTTAAACGGACATACTAAAATTTGAGACAATGCTCAATGGATCCAAAAGTTTCATCGACGGGCCGTTTCGGAGACGTGTCAGTTAATATGACATGAATTTCATATTTTAAAAGAACCAGACACTCCCCTCATCAGGATGCTCCACAACACGAAAGACACCATGAAGACAATACGAAAATGGACAACTCACATAATCACTGGAACGTGATTATGTTCCTAATTGACTGAGCTCTTCGCTACTTCCATCAACTGGTCCAGTCACTAGGGATCACGCCTTCCTGAATAACTTGGTTAACTACACAGGTGACTAAATTGCATCCAACTCAACCAGATATATTAAGCATCTTGTCAGTGGCACCTGGTGGACCAGGAGCCCTCCCTGTCTTCATATCTCTATCTATGATGCTGTTGTCAACTAATATATATATGTAATACAAAACCACTTATTTTAACTAAATGCTCTTCATTTTATTAATACCTTTCAGATAGCTGATTTACAATAGTGCTCACGCACTATTTTTTAAGCTCCCTTCAATATATTCTTCAAAATTTAAAATTCCACTCTTTCCTCTTTACAGTGTATACTGATTCTACTAAAAGCAATTTTAGAGTAAAAAGAAATTCTATATATTTTCATTGCTTTCCGAGTTTAACTTAGATATAAAGATATAATTTTTACCTTCAAGAATATCTCTATATAAAGCTTACTTCCTGTGAGTTTCCGTTATCTTATGTAGCTCCGTTTTATTTAAAGCTTCTGCATTAACCTCTTTCATGACTATCTTACCTAACGTATTTCATTAGTTTCCATCTGTATCTTCTCTTATTCTATTAAACCTGCACTAAATGATTGTTATGTTTGCACTTAAGTTTCTATTTGATCACCATTTTTGAGAGCGGTTTTAAGTGATCCATAAATAGCTGACTTACTTAATGCTGCTTACTTTTCGTAATATATCCTACATGCTACCATTTTCAGCAGCAACGTAAAACACTTCACGAATATCACAGAAATCAAATGAGACAGGCTATTACACTGAAAATTTTCCTGTATTGATCTGAATACTTCATACTTCTTCACCAGGAGAAGATAATTTCTTTTTTTCTACATTTACTTATACTCACTGTACAATCAATTTTCTCTGCTCCTTATATACAAACATTCTATCTCCCAAAAAGTAAGAAGTCATGCTCTAGACCTATATTATAATCTCTGTGCACCATGGAGAGGTTTGTATGTCGATTCCCAAAATCCTTTGCTGTTCGCTTATCATCTTTACTGTTCTGTTACAAATAAAGCATGGCCATAAACCAATATATGTGTGTATACACATATATATTTGTGTGTATGTTTGTGTGTATACATGAGTGTGCGCGCGCGCGTGTGTGTGTGTACGTATCTATTTGTGTATGCATGTATCAAGTACAGTATAGAATTTAAGGGCTTTTATAAAACCTATTATCCCGCTAAGCCTTCTTGCTATATTATTAACGTTTTCTGTTACTACTTGTAGATCAGTCACGAAAACATATATATATTATATATATATATATATATATATATATACATACACGCGTACACATACACAGATATATATATATATATATACAAACCACGCACACACATACACATACACACACACACACACACACACATACATATATATATATATATATATATATATATATATATATATATATATATATATATATATATATATATATGAGAATTTGCGATGTTTTTCATCCGTATTCTCTTGTTTTCATTCTATTTCTTTTTAGTAGACTAATAGCCTATAAGGTTCAAGTGCCTTTTTTTATATTTTATCAGTGTTTTTCGTCGATGCTTGAACATTTTAGTCAGTTCTTCCGGCTAAAATTGCACTACTCGTTTCCCTGCTATAAAACTTCCAACAAAATGTAAAGTAGATAACTTTTCTCATTTCCTTGAATACGAATACATCGAATCTTCAGTGGAACATGTTTACAACCAAAGCATTTTGAGAACCAATTAACGGACTTTAATGAATAAATGACCATATAGGAATGGTATATAGTAATACTTCATAGATTATGTTATAATATTGCTATTTTCACTTGCGATTTTTCGGTTGCTATTTTTCGGTTGCTCTATCCAGATCTTTGTTCTTCATTTTGCTTTTGATGTTTGAACTTGATCTGGCCTGATTAAGTAGACTTGGGACAAACAGTGTTTCAGCGGTAAACACTGTGCTTTTTGTTGACAACTATGAATATGCTTTCCAATACGGCCTTTCTTTTTCTTAAGACGTTTAGTCGTGAGTAGAGTGAGATCAAGTTGCCATCTTGTAACAGCATGACAGGCCAAGGAATCGTATGGCGTCTACAAAGATGACATATGGAAAATGTTTATGTATACTGTGCATTTTGCGTCTAGAATGCATTTTATGTGTGAGCCCTTTCGCTAATTAACTTCTCATATACAGTTGTTCAGGGCTATTGTGTATAGAGGAATTGTCTCCTGAGGCTAAATTACAGCAACATTAGTCCTAAACCAGAACTGCCATGTTATTTTGGCAAACAATCTTTACTACACGATACAAATTAGTTGATATTTTTTTCGAGCGAAGAATTGCCATTAGAACAGCAAAAATTACCCTTACAGTAAATTACCCTTACAAAGCGGGAAAATTTGTTTGTTTATTTTTGTACACATTGTCCTAACATTATTATTATTATTACTCTTATCATAATCATTGCTGTTATAAGCTACCACCTTTCTTTCTTTCGTTGCTAAATTACGTTTATGCTTGTTGTAAATATTATATTATTATTATTATTATTATTATTATTATTATTATTATTATTATTATCATTATTATTATTACTATTATTATTATTATTATTATTATTATTATTATTGCTGTAACTGCTGCTGTTGATGTTATTATCGTCATCGTCATCATCATAATCGTCATCATCATCATCATAATCGTCATCATCATGATCGTCATCATCATCATCACAACTGCCACCACCATTATGCTTGTCATCGTTATTATTTGTTTTTATCCTTGTATCCCTTCTCTCCAACACCCACTTACCCTAGTTTTCTACATTTCCACCTCTCTCTCTGTCTGTCTCTCAGTCTCCCTCCCTCTCTCTCTCTATCTCTCTCTCTCTCTCTCTCTCTCTCAAACGCACACACACAAACACATGCACAAACCTATACACTCGCGCAAACACACACACAGTTACACAAACACATGCAATCGCGCAAACACACACACGCATTTCTCCTATGATATTTGTAAATTAGACCAACATAACAGAAACTTCAGATCTAATTAAGAAATTATAGGTTGTATTCGAAATGAAAAAAATCCTCACAAAATGAGAGGATATTACGAAACTAAATTGAGAAAAGCAAAGCCTTACTTTTTATTTTACTTTATTTTATTTCATTTCATTTCAATGATGTGTATTTTAATTTTACTTTTATTTTAACAAAGGTCCTTTGGGAATAGCTGAGACCTTTAATTTATAAAGTTTACATGTCCCCTAATAAAACCCCTTCAGCAACACTGAGAAATCAGTATTGCACAAACGCTACATGATGATTTGTAACATTTTCCCACATATGTCAGCATATGCTGTAATCTAGAAGCTTTCCTCATAAATCATTCACTGGTTGTTAAAGATGACCTCTGTAATACTGCAGCCACCGCCGTCACCATTACTACCACTAAATAGCGAACGAGGGAGTATCTACACAGTTTGTAAACATGCAAAAGCAAATAAGTTACATGTGTGTGTGTGTGTGTGTGTGTGTGTGTGTGTGTGTGTGTGTGTGAACTGTTTCAATCTTTTTAGTGTAGTGGCGCTGGACAGCTTCAAGCTCCGCTGTTAGTTTGGTAATAGTAGTCCAGGCGGCTGAGAACAAAGGTTCTCCACAGGTTCAACATAGTTCCTTGGTTTCTCGTTTTCAAGGACCTCAGTATCCATCGTCTCAGTTGACTGCACTTTGCTGCCATTTTGGTAACGTGCATATAAAATGATGCATCATTGCACATACTGATGCCCAAGTCGATACTAATCATGCTACTGAGAGATGCCACTAAACAGCAACAATTGCAGGAACAAAAACAAGATTATTAACAACATGGCAGCACAAAACTACATTTCCTATTAACTCACTCTTATACTGACATAGCACAACGTTTGTCACGAACGTTACTGGAAGCCAATAACCACTTCCACGACAGGCAAAAGTCGATGATATCGCCACGTTATAATTCTATCTAACATCACATATGTCATTGTTACAACGTCCATCATCCAAAGAGCAAAATCGACCACTGCAGCAATGGCGACTACGACGACGACAGTGATGTTGAAAATCATGATGGTGGTGGTGAGAGCGGTGGTGAGGGTGATACTGATTATGGTGGTGGTAGTGTTGTTGTTGTTGTTGTTGCTGGTGGTGGTGGTGGTGGTGGTGGTGATGGTGGTGGTGGTGGTGATGGTGGTGGTGGTGGTCCTGGTGGTGCTGGTGCTGGTGATGTCGTTCATCACGGTGATGCCAATTATTTTTTTATGAGAGCATAAAAGCAAAAGAAACAGAAAGAAATAGAAAATACAAGAAACAAGAATTGAAAGAGATATCTAAAAGCGTAATGATGGCGGTGGAATGTAGAGAAGTGAAAGAGGAAGAAGAGAAGGAAGAATCATGCAATTTGGTAATCACGAAATGAATCTAAGATCTAATCAAGAGCAACAAGTAATTAAGGTTGACTTGTTTTTATCTTGTTTAAACAAATGTTTTAATCTTTTTTGTGTGTATATTTTTTTTAGATGTTTTTATTTGGGGAGAGGGTATCATCATTATTAGTCATGTTATTAGCGAGATGACATTCATGGGGTAGAAGACAAGATGATGAGAGTAGTAGTAGTAGTAGTAGTAGTAGTAGTAGTAGTAGTAGTAGTAGTAGTAGTAGTAGCTGTTGTTGTTTTGGCTGCAGCAGCAGATGCTGTGAATGTGATTTCAAAATATTTGGCAGAAGGGCAAATATGTGATGGCTTGAGAAGCGTTGTCGATAAATAAACCCCTGTCGAAATTACTGGTACAAAAACCCTTAATTGAACGCGGTTAATTAACCCCTTTTAATGTGCTGTGATGATTGAAATAGTGTTAACGGAGTGCAAAAATATTTTTTAAATTGCTATTTACCCATCTCATTGTTTGGTTTTTTTTTCTTTTAAAAAATTCTTTTTCAATTTTCTCCTTTGCTACCTACAACAAAAATGAAAACAAGTTCAAACATAAACTTATTGTTCGATCCATCCTCTTTCTCGAGCCACTGTTTCGGGGAGAGTTGTGGGGATGGTGGGTAGTGTTCTCAGTCACATCCTCCATTGCATCCTATGAGAAGCAGTCGCCATTACGCTTTCCGGTTGGATCCCCAAGTGAGACAAACTGAAACTATAGGTTTTATCCAACCATCTCGCTCTTACTCTAACCCTAGGTCTCCTGCTGGGTTTCTTGACTTGAAGAATCCATCCTGTGACTGTTTACTAACATGCTAATCACATGTCTGTAGTTGCATACCTGTGACCTCTCGATGCGGAGAAGTAGCGTTGTTCTAATATTGTTCAAGAAAAATTTATAAAAAGAATACTAGGCGTTCTTGGCCTTTCTCTTGTTTTTATATTATTTCCCGTAGCAACTCACTGCATTATCAATTAATCGGTGAGCCTGAATACTTCTTTCGAGATTTGGGTGTAAATGTATAAATTGTTGCTGTAACTCTCCGGTAGTGCAAAAGATTTATTGAAACTGTAACAAATTAATTTCTCCTTTTGGCATACTTCCTTATTCTGCGCATTCGTGCTTGTATTCTTATGTACGTTCTGTCAATAATAATGAAATCAGTATCGTTGAAGTCTTCACGGCGCTGACCCAACAATTCTTGCAGATTTGCTAAGTCTACTTCATCGAAGTGCAATGCATGTCCAATGATAACATTCTCATTAACACTTATGGTGTAAATCATTGAAAATGTTTCGCAAAGTACGTCAAAAGTTCTTCCTACACGACAACCATATTACTCGACATCGTTCGCCGCCATGGCGTTCGAATGTTTTTAACTGGATTTCAAATGCTGAATTTCCTCCAGAGATCAACCAAAGAACCGGAGTTTTCCCTTGAATAAGCTTTTGCATTGAGTTGTTCTTCCGAAATTAACTTTGAGCGTTGCAATTTCCACGCGATTCATAGGCTATAAAAAGGAACGTCATATTACGGAGTAAAACCACGATATTCTCATTTTTGGACAAGTCACTTATAGCAGGATGAATGCTGGGAGCGTTATCCAAAAGCGACAAAGCTTTAAAAGAAACAAGATTATTTTCGAAAAGCGGCTTCATCACTCGCGCTTTTTTATTTGATCACCAACTCACCAACAATGCTTGCTTGCAGTAGCCTCTGAGTACTCTTGAAGTTTGTGTAATTACCATTGGCCTAAGTTTCAAATTACCATCGGCATCTCCCATTTACATTGTAATTTTGTCTTTTTACACGTTTTGCCAGGAGTAGTATTTTTTTTCTTTAATAAGACAATTTTTTTATGGGCATACGCTTCCAAAAGAAACCAATCTCATCAACATTGAAGATTTACCGGTCATCATGGCCTTCCTCTTCAATAAGCCTTTGAAATTTTATTGTAATTTTTTTTGTAGCTTCTTTATCAACGCAGGCGGATTTGTCTTGAATTTTTACAGAATATAATCTGGTCGGCTTTTTGAAAGTTTAAACCACCAAGAGCTACCTATCACTTTTTGTTTCTGTTTGTTTATTGTCTCCTTTCAAAGTAAAGAACAGGCTGAAAGCTTTCGAGTTAATTACATTGCCATCGAAACTGAAGTCATCAATCCTTTTTCCTTGTAATCTTCAACATGTAAAATCTTTGTGTACTGTTGCTTCATTCAATCCAAACGAACGAGTGTTTTCTGGCTTTCTAACACCGTTATCACAAATTTTAATTATTTCGAGTTTCTTTTCTGAAGCAGAAGCCTTTAATTCAGTCATCCTCGCCTTTATTTTTTTTCCCCTTTCATTCTTTGTTAATGTTAGTGGGGGGGGGGTCATTAAAACATTACAAATAAGAAGAAACCGTATGCGACGTCGCGATGAGAAAGGAGAAAACCAGAAAGAATGAGGACTTCTGCCGCCGGCTACCAGTCGTTGCTATAGCAACAGAATACGCACACTTAAAATTTAAATTTTAAAAGAGATTTAAATTTTTAAATTTAAAATCCTGATTTCGTTTCTAGCATAATTTTATTCAGCCTCTTGTATAGAATTTACTTCGTGTTAAATAAAACACGTTAGAACGTATGAACTGCGTAAACTTGGCAACGCATTAATCGAATCCCTGATAAGCTAGGGACTCCTTGTTAGACCAGTATTTTGTCTAAGCTAGAAAATTGATAGATAGATAGATAGATAGATAGATAGATAGATAGATAGATAGATACTAGTACAGCTGAATTTCTCCCGACCTGGTGGTCTAATAGCCAAGCTCGGTAAATGTTGTCGACTGTATTTTTGTTAAATCTACAGCTTTAAATCTGCCCAGAGTTGACTCCATTCGATGTTCCCCATTGATGACGGCTAAGGAGCTAGAAACAGTGCGTTTAGACTTTCTCAGCATGCCGAGACCTGGAAACGAATCTCATCCTTCTTGATCAGAAACAAAATTTTTAACTACATGGAGTGTAAAACCAGAAACTACAGATCCGCCTAAAAAATATTTTATTACAACATAACCTTGTGTCATTACGCCCTATTAAGAATTCTTCTTCATAGATAACTTTTTATTTGTGGATTAAAAAGGATTTTAGTTAAGATATTTCTATTAATATTGGAAGAATTGGGATATCTCAAAGAAGCCTTTGACTGATAAGGATGAACATACTTCTTGATGATATCATGCATAAGCACTGGATTCCTGTATTTTATTAGTTTTAAGAACCTTAAGATTTTAGTAGAAATAGAAAAAAGATAATGCCTGCATAAGCGATAGAAAATAATATATTTTAAGAGAAATAAATGTGTGTGAGTGCATGTGCCCCTGAGTATACATATATATACACACACATACATATACGCATATACATATGTATATATATATATATATATATATATATATATATATATATATATATATATACACGCATATATGTGTATCTTTATACATGCATATATATATATATGTATGTGTGTGTGTAATATATATATATTATATATATAAATATATAAATATATACGTACACATTTGTATACCAATATATAGACATATATATTCATATATCTATATGTATATATATATGTATGTATGTATGCATGTATGTATGTATGTATGTATGTATGCATGTATGTATGTATGTATGTATGTATATATTGATCATACATATATACATACATATATATATATATATATATATATATATATATATATATATATATATATATATATATATATACACATCACCAAAAGATATGTATGTACGTGTGTGTATGTGTGTGTGTGAGAGAGGCGGAGAGAGAGAGTATATATATGTATGTATAGAGAGAGAGCAGTTAGAGTAGGAAGCATAAACAGGTAGATATTTCCGCTGACTGACAAGTATTAATATCACGAATGGTTTATTTACTTATAACTGCTTATAATTCTGTAAAGTTGAAAAAAAATTTCTTTCCAAGCAGCCTACAATATTAGCTTCACACACATTTCCCTCTGACTCAATTTGCCAAATCCAATATATATTTACCTCCTAACTGAATTTCTAATATGAAACGTTTTAGAAACGTCTTCCATTTTGTTTGTTTGCTTTTGTCTGTTTGGGTGTTTTTTCTCTATTTTGGCGCCTTCTTTTTAGACTCTCTATCTTCCTTGCTTTTATATCTCAGTGCTGCTTCCTTTTTCTCCTTCAGACATTTCTTGAAGCACAGAAACATGTCGACATATCCTAGAGCTATTTATGAAGTAATGTTCATCCCCCCCCCCCGCCCCCGTAACCACCGCCATCACTACCACCATCAGCACCATCGACACCTCCATCTTGTTGTTGCAAGCGTTGTTGTAAGCTGTTATCTCGTTAAATGCATGTTGATTTTTTTTTTCATGTTTTTATATTCTTAATGTTCACCTCGTGGCTTCCATAATTATTTGCTGCTACTGCAACGACGATGACTACTACTACAACTACTGCTGCTACTGTTACTGTTTCATCTTCTTCTACTTTCTCTTCTTCTTCTTCTTCTTCGTCTTCGTCTTCTTCTTCTTTTTCTTCTTCTTCTTCTTCTTCTACAACAACAACTACTACCACTACTACTACTAATAAAATTATTGTTCATATGAATATTATTATCATTATTATTATTATTATTATTATTATTATTATTATTATTATTATTATTATTATTATTATTATTATTTTATTACTATCATTATTCGTATGTGTGTATATATATATATATATATATATATATATATATATATACATAAATGTGTGTGTGTGTAATGTAGCTGCAAATTTATTTTACATATGCGTGTACATATATATATAAGGGAAACACAATCATACACACACACACGCGCACACACATATATATATACATACATATATACATATATATATATATATATATATATATATATATATATATATATATATATATATATATATATACACATACACATATATGAATATATACTGATACGGTTCGGTGCATCCATCCTCTTTGTGATACTCACATTCTTTAAAATACTTTAAAATCTTCAGGCTTTTATACGTTTCCTTCAATAATTTTCTTTGCGGGTGGCAGGATCTTATTCCTCTTGATCTTTCAATTCCTGATGTGTCAGTTCTTCAGTTTGGTACTGATAATGGTCCTGACATTTTTTCTTGTCATCAAGGTTATTTAAGAGACGAAGGGAGATAATGAGGGAGTTCGATTTATGTGACTTCCAATTGCTTTTCTGAATCGAATACCGTCTGTAGATTGTCGCTCATCGATTTCCCCTCCTGTTGCTTATAGGTTGGCATTCAAAATATTTCATTCACACGAGCACACGCATACACAGTTGTGTCTATGTGTATGTATATATATATGAGGTTTTGAGTGTGTGATTGTGTGTTCTATATGTCTCTACTGTATGTGCATCAGTGAGAAATGGTTTGCTTGTATGAATATATATGTATGTATGTATGTATGTATGTATGTATGTATGTACGTATGTGTGTGTACATGTGTGTGTACATGTGTGTGTGTGTGAATTGTCTATACATACATACATATATATATATATATATATCTTAGTGTGAGTGTTTTTATACCCATATATACATATATATATATATGGTAATGTAAGTTAATTATGTTTTGTCTCTACTAAGAAAATACACACGCACACACACACACACAGAGACACATACATATATATATATATATATATATATATATATATATGTGTGTGTGTGTGTGTGTGTGTGTGTGTGTGTGTGTGTGTGTAAGTATTATGTATATATGGATATAAACACACTCACACTAAGATCGTGTATATATATATATATATATATATATATATATATATATATATATATATATATATATATATATATATATATATATATATATTATATGGTGTGCGTGTAGATAAACTATATGTCAATTTATAATATATGCGTTATATTGTATACAAGCATATATGAGCATATAATAATTTAGTAATTCATATGTGTAAGTTTGTGTTTGTGTATTTCGGTGGGTATTTGTATTTGAGAATGTGTGAGTTAGTATAATAAAAGGAACTGTAGTCGTTGCAAATATACAGGCGCTATCACAAAAGAAACACACACACACACACACACACACAGATATGCATACGCACGCACACACGCAGCCACGCGCGTGCACGAAATACCATATAAGTATGCGAGTATGTATTTAAACATTTATGCAGTATTCTATTTGTTTTAGATTTTGTTGTACGCCGCAAGACAAACATCACATTACGCTCTCTATTTTTCTTTCCAGTCCTATATGTGTATACATCTGTATATGTTTGTGTTTATATATATATGTATATATATATATATATATATATATATATATATATATATATATATATATATATATATATATATATATATATATATATATATATATATATATATATATGTATGTATGTATGTATGTATGTATGTATATATATACATATATATACCTATATACAGGCATATACATATACATATATATATATAAGAACAAATATAGTCTCATATTTTTACACGCTTACATATATTGCATACAGTTAGATAGATAGATAGATAGATAGATAGATACATGCATACATACATACATACATACATACATAGTTTTCTCTCCATGTACTTTTGCTTTTCCCGACCATTTCTATTCAAGAGCACTTTCATTCACACATACAGATACCAATACGTACACACACACTCACACACAAACACAGTCACGCGTACATATATACATATATATATATATATATATATATATATATATATATATATATATATATATATATATATATATATATATATACGAGTACGTAAACACACTAGCCTATGGAGAATTTCTTGATTTCAGCAAATATTTATTCTTATAAACGTCTCCTAATATAGTTTAGTTTTGTTTCTTTCGTTCACGTAATTTTACTTCTCTGTGAATGAAGGAAAAACAAAATGCTATCAACTTATGCAAAGTATTGAATAACATTTAGATGTTACATAACGGAATAATATATAATTGAATATATTCTGATAAATGCGTTTTCACATATAGCTGTTGGGTATAAAAATCACATTCGTTTTAGCATACGGACATATTTGCGTGTGCTTGTGTGTGAGTGTGTGTGTTTGTTGGCGCAAACATAGTTGTGTGGTAAGAACGTTGCATGGTAACCACATCATTCTGAGTTCCATCCTGCTGTGTGACGTTTGGATGGTTAGTCTTCTACCATAGCCCCGATCCGAGCAAAGTGCTGTGACTGGATTCGGTAGATGGAAACAGAAAGAAGCTTATCATACATACGAGCGTTTTTTTCTCTCTATTTTCTTCATTTTTTTCATTTTTTTATATATTATATTTTTCATTTTTTTCATTTTTTACTTTTTTGTAAAAGACATTTTCATTCTCCCTCTACTTGAAAATTTGCCATGCAATGAAAGCCGGTTAGAAATCTATATTAAAATATGCCTTCAGTTTAGCATTCTGCCTTATTATTAGTTTTCATTTTCCTATTATTTCTCCACGTGCGGTTAACACAACCCCACTATTTACTGACTTATATATATATATATATATATATACATGGTGGTGGTGGTGGTGGTAAAAAGATTGTTCCTACACTCCGAAATAATTTAATCTAAATCTACCATTTTCTTCTTGGTTAGTAATGTTTTCAAGGCAGGCGATGGTCTTCAGCGTCCCAGCCACTACGAATGCCATGGCAAACTCCCACCACACCTTTTGTTTTTCAAGCATAGAAATTGTAGACATGTTAAGTAAAATTCTTGTTTACTAACTACAGACCACGGAATTAAAACATCCGTATTTTTCTTCATAGGGAGACAGACTGAGAGTCTGTAGACGTTCACTTTCCAACGACCGGCTTAGATACCATAAACAAACATATTTTGGAGCTTCTTCGGAGAAATTTCTGGAAACATAGGTACACAAACGTATGAAGCAACAGTGTTTACGATCAGTACAATACAGATATAATAATAATAATAATAATAATAATAATAATAATAATAATAATAATAATAATAATAATAATAATAATAATAATAATAATAATAAAGCAAACATAATTTTCTTATGGTTTCTTAAACATTCACTTGAACAAAACTGTACAAATCCAAATATATGGTACCCTAGGCATAACACCTACATGAACTTCTAACTTGTTGTCTCTTGAGGTCTCTGGGTGAGACTTGGATCCAACTTGTACAAATGCAAAACAAAAGTCAAACATAAAATAATAATAATAATAATAATAATAATAATAATAATAATAATAATAATAATAATAATAATAATAATAATAATAATAATAATAATAATAATAATAATAATAGTAATAATTCGAAATTGGACATTAAGACTGAATTGAATACAAAACTAACTAACCTTTCACTTGGTTCAATAAAAATCTGATTAAGATAACGCTATAAATAATGTTTGCGTGTTTATGAGAACGATGTCAATAAGAAATTATATATGCGCGAGTTACATTATTTACATTTGACGGATATTTGTCCTCATCCCTATTCCCATATATATATATATATATATATATATATATATATATATATATATATATATATATATATATATATATATATCACTGTATACATATGTAATTATATTGACTATATGGATATGCATATAAGATAACGCGTATGTATTTATGTTATAGTAAATATATGCGTGGGCTTTTGAAAGTACATACTTGTGTATGTATGTGTGTATGTATATATATAGAGAGAGACAGAGAGAGAGAGAGAGATTTCTACACACACGCACACACACACACACACACACAGACATATATCTTTAAGTGTGTTCGTGTATGTGAAAGCAAGCCATTCGCTTACTCGCAGGCAATAAAACTTATTCAAACTTTTATCACCGAGAATCAATTGTTTCTTTGAGGGGTAGTTCTCAAAAGAGAATATGTTCGGCAGAAAATAGCTTACACACGCCACAATAAACAGAAAGTCATTTAGGCAACACCAGCAACAACGACGTCGACGACCACGACACTACCGAGAGAAAAAAAGACAGGAAAAAGAAATACAACCTGAAGATTGCCTTAGCAAATACTAACATTAATCTCAGGACTTGTTTTTACATTGTATTTCATCACACAAAAACTAACAAAACGTTTAAAGATATACGCGAAGACCCAAAGCTCTAACAATTTCTCAATTAACGTATGTACGACGGTTACTGCTGATGTCGTTATTGCTGTTGTTGTTGGTGTTGTTTATTTTTGGTTTTAGAGTATTTGTTTTCTTATCAGTTTTATACGTTTTTTCTTTTGTTTTCGAACTCCTTCTCTTTCCTTCTTCTCTTTTCTGTTTTCTTTTTTCAATTTATTTTACGCCCAATCTTTTTTTCTATGTCTACATTAGAAATTTATATCAATTATTGATGTTGTTGTTATTTACTTCATTTGTCATTTTCTTTTGTTTTTCGTTTTCTCTGCAGCGTTTTTTTTTTTATTCTCCTTTTGTTTTATTCAGTAATGTTTTCTTTTTTTATGATTTTGTAAATCTTTATTTTGCTTGTGGAGGTGGGACGGATGTTGGTTGTTAGTGAGGGTGGTCGTATTACAATAGAACTGCGGAACAGCAATTTGTAGATTTTATAGTATGGTATGATTATGTTAAGCTTCTCTGATTTTCTTGTATAAACAGTACTACAGTCTAGCCATCTTCATGGCATTTACATCTTAACGGACTCGTCCTTAGAGCTATAGGCAATAAGCACAGAGCGTAAAGAATTTAATCCTTCAGCATTGACTGAGACTGTAGCTGACACAGACGTTGAAAAGTCTGTCTCAACTAATGTTTCCTCTTTCAACTAACGACTAAGTTAACCTCACCTACTGAACTACATAAAGATTAAATTGTACCCATAGTATAATCCATATTTTATGACTCCCATCTCTTCAATACTATAAATATTGTGCGTATTAAATCTCGTGCCATTACGTTCAGATTTCAATGCTTGATGAGGTTTAATTTTGCTTGCCTTTCATCACTCGATTTTTGGTGTAAAGTACATCCTTGAAATATTGGTTCCAATTTTTGGCACAAAGCCAACAATTTTAGGGCAAGGAGTAAGTCGATTACATCAACCCCAGTGTTCAAATGGTAACTGGTATTTATTTTATTGACGCCGAAAGGATGAAAGGCAAAGTCGATGTCAGTGGAATTTGAATTCACAACGTAAAGACGGAAGAAATAACGCGAAGCTAACGATTCTGCTAACGATTCTGCCAGCTCTGCTAACGATTCTGCCAGCTCGCCGCCTTATATCTTTGAAATATTGCTTTCAAATTTTTGCACAGGGCCAGCAATATTGAGGCAGGGGTTACATTAATCCCAGAGATTAACTAGTATTTGTTTTATCGACCCCGAAATGATAAAAGGCGAAGTCGAACCCGGTGGAATTTGAATTCAGAGCGTAAGGACGGACGAAATACCGTAAAGAGTGCTAACGATTCTACTACCTCACTGCCTTCCATCTTTGAAATATTGAAGATCGATTCAATCGACAAACCATATCTTTATTAATTTCCAGAATATAAAAGAAAGTATTTAAGAAAAGTAATTAATAATGTAAATTAATCTGGTATCGTTTCGAATATAAGCTTACCAAGTGTTCGATTAATTGAACTGTCTGCTCATTGAATGATAATATATGTAGCTGAAGACTTTAAAGACCAGTGTACCGTTAATGTAAATCTCGGTTAGAAGCAGTGGGACATGGTACGTGATAAAGTGGCCTTTTGAACTTCAGATAAATTCAGTTCCCCATTGTCTGCTCCATTTCACTCGCAATGCTTTGGGTTCGAATCGAGATTTTGGCCGAAGTGATTTTTAAACATTTTAATCCAATTTGTAGAGGCTGTTGTCTCAAGGTGCCGTCCAGTTGGGTTCTTCTCGAAACATCGCGATTGCGAAACGAGCATATTAACACTGCTTACATTCTATAGTATGTTTGCACATAAATACTAAGGCACACACACATACTTCTCTCTGTCTGACTCTCTCCCCGTTTCTCTCTTCTGTCTGTCTCTTTCTCTCTTTTTCTCTCTCTCTCTCTTTCTCTTTCTCTTTCTCTCTGTCTTTCTCTCTCTCTACTAATCCGTCTTTGTCTACCTGTCTATCTATGTATCTCTCACACAGGAAACGATCGTACAAAATATTTTGCTGATGTTACGATACAAACTATTGATCGCCATCCAGCTGGTTTCCTATAACATTATCACTGAGCTCTGTCTTTCTCTCCACCTCTCTTTCTCTTCTTCAATCTCTCTCTTTCACTCCCTCTTTCTCTCTCTTTTTTTCACTTCCTCACTCTCTATCATTTTTAATCTCTAACTCACTTTCTCAGACTCTCAGTCTCTCTCTCTCTTTCTCTATCTCTCTCTCTCTCTCTTTCTCTCCCTCTGTCACTCCCTCTCTCTCTCTCTCTCTCATTTTCTCTGTCTCAATCATTGTCTCGCGCTTTAACTCTCTAACACACTTTCTCAGACTCCCAGTCTCTTTCTCTATGTTTCTCTCAGCTTCTCTCTCTCTTTCTCTTACACCTCTCATTCTCTCTCTCTCTCTTCTACTCACCTATTTCTCTCTTCTTCTCTGTCTCTCTCACTGTCTTTCTCTCTCGCTGTCTTTCTCTCTCACTCTCTAACTCACTTTCTCAATCTCTTAGTCGCTCTCTCTCTCTCTCTCTGTCCCTTTGTCTCTATTTCTCTCTCCTTCTCTCTATCTATCCACCTATATAACTGTCCACCAACCTATCTATCTATTCCGTATGTTCTCTATACAGATAATATAATACCGATAGGATAATTATATAGCTGTCTATCAAAATGAGATAATGGCATGCATTAAGGCACACGTGTGCAGTGTATTCTTCGCATTGACAAGCTATTTTCGGAGATTTACAGTTCTAAATTCAAGTCTTGTCAATGAATAATTCATAAACCCAGCTTGGTTTTAATAAATGAACAATTTTATTCACCTCGAAGTTCTTGATACACTGCCCCATATTTAATGCTGCAAGGAACAAGCAAGCACAACATTAAAACACTACCCATATATCCTGTATTTATCATGTCTCCGGAAACATTATTCCCCAAACGGTATCCAAAAGTCACTACCTCACAGCATAGGTTTTAGAAACAGGCACAAACCTACAGCAATACAAACACGTCATTAACGGCAGAAAATTTTATAGGACCTGCAGAGATAAGAACCTCTTTACTTTCTACTCTGCGGAAGAAAATGTTTAAAAAGCACGCATGCACATGCGCATGCACATGCGCATGCAAATATATGCGTGAGGGGATATATCTGTGTGCATGTGCATGTGCATGTGTGTACGAGTATGTATGTATGCGTATATCTTTTATCTTCTCTCTTTTACTTTTTTGTGTTAATGTGTTATCATCTTTGCTCTGTACTTTGTGTATGAAATGGGTCGATTTGTTCGACTAAAACCCTTCAAGGTGGTGCTCCAACATGGCCGCAGTGAAATGACTGAAACAAATAAAAGAATAAAAGAAAAGCCCCCAACTAAACTCCGAATACTTGTGTTCAATACATTTTTCGAGAAGTGAACTGCACGTGACATAACTCATCATTAGACTACACTACGAAAAAAATTCAAAGTGCTTTTAACGACGAGATAGGAAAACTTCATAAGACAGCAACATCCAAAAAAATTTTTAATATAAAATTTGTGGAGGGTTAGGGCCTCGAACGAAGAAACAATAACAAAGTGGACGTACAGATTAAACAATCGTCGAAGACAAACCTTAAGAGCCGTTAACCCAATCACTCGAACTCTATAAACCACTTTATTTTTTCATATTTTTGAACGAGCTACTTCCATATGTGTAACTGCTTTCCCAAACAAAATTGCAGTTCATTTTTGAAGCCATAAAAAAGCTACGATGTGGTACACATGCATTCAGCTCTGAGTGCACTACATCTCATAGCAGAAACACCTGTAAGCTAATGAAGTGCATTGGATAACCTCCCGTTCCTTTGCAATTTATTTAAATTCATATACACACACATTCTCTCTCTCTCTCTCAAACACACACACACATATATCACATATATATATATATATATATATATATATATATATATATATATATAAAACAAGTAAATACATATACACATACATACTTACGCATATATATATAACATAAATAAATATAAATACATATACATACATACGAATATATATATATATACATATACATATATAAATACATACCTACATAAATGCATACATACATACATACGTACATACACAAATACACACATATGTGCGTGTATATTTACACATACACCTACAGGCATATATAGGTGCATAATTGAATACATCTTTAGAAACGTAATTGTCTTTTTCTTTCTTTCGAAATTATATCTATCTTATTTCCGTTTTCTTTATTACCATTGTAAAACGGGTAACATGAAAGAAATAACAAAATCATTTCTGAGCAAGAACAAAATAAATTACTATAATAAATGTAAACTACAACGAAACGCATAATTCTTAAATTGGAAAAGCAAAATGTTAAAAACAATTTGGAGCCTTAACATAAATTTCAAGTTTTATCTCAATGATAAAATATTTTTTCCGACTATTTTGGTATTATGAAGAATAACTTTTTTTTCTAAAATATAGATAACACATTTATCTCAGATTTCGGTAAATGTGGAATTATTTTCTACCGACACCTGTGGCTCATATATAAATGCTCTGAATTTAAAGAAAAAGAAGTGTGTATGTATTCCTCTGTGTGTGTGCGCGCGTGTACGTAGATGTGAGCTTGTGTGTGTTTGTATATACGTGTGTGACTATGTACATATATATGTATATATGTATATATATGTACATGTATATGTATGTATATATACATACATACATATATATATATATATATATATATATATATATATATATATATATATATATATATGAATATAGGTACATATATATATATATATATACATATGTATAGATATAAATATATATATATATATATATATATATATATATATACAAACACACACAGACACCCGCCCAACACACACACACACACAAACAGACCACCCAGCACACACTTACGCATACGCACGAACACATATACTCTCTATCGTTATGT
Organism: Octopus bimaculoides; assembly: GCF_046866305.1. Classification (NCBI taxonomy): domain Eukaryota; kingdom Metazoa; phylum Mollusca; class Cephalopoda; order Octopoda; family Octopodidae; genus Octopus; species Octopus bimaculoides. The sequence goes on from NC_142946.1 coordinate 52,038,498, forward strand.
ATCCTGGATTAAAACGCGGAAACAGCAATATTTAACTGGAAAATTATTTGATTAAATGCTCACTATGCAATTCTTTTTTATTTGTTTTTTTCTCTTTTTTCTGCTTTGTTTTTTACGTATTTATATTGTGATGAACGCATTCGCTACCACGATTCAATCAATTTTTTTGACGCCATTTAACCCTGAAATAGTCATCACTGCTTGTTACCGAATGACAAAAATCGTAGGAAATGTAATGCTTAGGGTTTAGTAAAAAAAGGTTTGTAGCTAGAGATTTGTGAAATATCTATAGTAATATGGAGATGGAAACTGAAGAACGGGCTTGGATTTGTTGAAACGTGACTTTTATTATACAAGAAGCCTGTGATACCACTACACCAAGCAGAACTGCATAAAGAAACTTTTACCTCCATGGGGTGGGGTTGAACTCAGTAAGAAAAGAACTGAATCAAATACCGCAAGAAACTTATGTTCAACGCTCTAACGGTCCCGTCAGTCTGCTGCCCTTGGTGTGTTGAAATAAACGTTTTGTATTTTAAGCACAAGACCTGCCATTTTAATGGGAGGTGGAGGGAGGTGATTTCATTGACTCCACTATTTGTTATCGATCCCGAAAGAATGTCATGTTATTTTGACCTCGACGAGATCTAGATTCAGAACGTATGGAGCATGAACTCGCGGCCCGTCGACGTCATTTAACTCAAAGAGACCCTGACGACGTACCGAATGGATTCTGTCTGAAGTCCTCAACCATCAACCGTAACCATATTCATTCATTCACTCATTCGTTCAATTAACTATGTGATGTTATGGAGATGCAGCTGCTATTTCTAGCAGGTTGAAAACTCCTTTACAGATCCTCCCACCGTGATTTTGTTTCGTTTGCGAGTGATACATTAGGTTGTATGTATTCCTGTATAAGAGGGCAAATTAGCTGGTACTAATGAGATTCGAAGTGTGTGACCAAAGCGACAAAACTAGACACCACAATCAATTTAAACCGGCTTCTGAAAGCTTTCGAATACCTGTCTGGCTGTCTGCGTGTGCAGCATGATGCAGGGTTTCGTCACCAAACAGAGGGTCCTTCAGCAGCCAGCCTCTTCACCCAGGGTAGCACTACCACCTCCAGGCACTTTATGTTGAATCTGCAGCCGTATGGGCAGATGAATGGAGGCATAACATCGCCCTCACTAGTGATCACTGCAAACAACATGATGTTGACTGGATATTTGGTTTCTATCACTCTCGGTACATGTCCTGAGATTGCCCTATCCTCAGATTGACACCCAAACACTCTGAAATGTTCGTATTGGAGCTTCCGGCGCAAATGACACGGAGTACGCGAATGACAGGGGATGCCAAATTACTGGCAGAGTGAATTGCGTCATCATGCTGTTTTTCTCACAGACGATGTCCAACTGACCCTACTATACTGTGAAGTAGACAAAACTAAAAACAAACAATGCACGTGCGCGAAATTAAAATTATAAAATTGCAACAATTTACCCATCGCACATTGTATATATACATATATACGACGAGCTTTTTTGAGTTTTCGTCTACTAAATGCAATCACAAGGCTATAGCAAAGGTTTATAGTAGAAGACACTCCCGTTGGGAATCACATGTGTATATGTATATATATATATATATGTATGTATGTATGCATGTATGTATGTATGTATTTATGTATGTATGTATGTATATATATATATATATATATATATATATATATATATATATATATATATATATATATATATGCATACACATATCCATGTATATACGCATATATACACACATATAATGAAGGAAAATACCTGACCAAATGCAATATACTTCGCTTCCAGCAGAGCACTTCCACGAGGGTAGTCGTGTGCACAGAAGTTGCAACAACCAAATATCGGTAGAATAAGTATAGCTAATATATAAAAAAGGGAAATAAAAGGAAAAAAGCAAAATTGCTTGAAAACCTATGAAAGAGAAATACCAATGAGATATATTCGAAAGCTTGAAGAGTAAAAACAAAAAAGAACTAACAAAGACTCAACGAAGCTATTTAGCAGCTAAAAACCAATATTACTAGCAGCAAATGATAGATGCATCAGTCATGATATGATATGAATAATAAATATATTATTGGCTCCCCAAATCACGTTCAATGCGGCTCGATCGGCCTTTTCTTATTCTCTCTATTCTGTAACAAAAAATATTGAAAAAAAAAGTGAACAAAATGAATAAAAAAAAAATGAAAAGTGAAACAAAAATAAAATCAACTCCAACAATATTCACGAAATAAATGTTCTATTTTGACTAATGATTCTAATATATCTGCAGATAACTAGAACGCTTTGCAGAAATAATTATCCCGAAATGTATTAAACATTGCATGTATCATGAAGTCACAATTTTTTTTTTGTATTCTCTTTTTCTTTTCTTACATATGCATACATATACACGCACATATATGTATGTGCATATATATATATATATATATATATATATATATATATATATATATATATATATATATATATATATATATATATATATATATATATATACATATACATAGATAGATAGATAGATAGATATAATATATATATATATGTCTACATATATGTATATATATAGGCACACACGCGCACACACACACACACACACACACACATATATATATATATATTTTTATATATATATATATATATATATATATATATATATATATATATATATATATATATATGTATGTATGTATGTATGTATGTATGTATGTATATTCCATAGATTGCATAGATTCTATTTCCCATAATTTCTCTGAGCTTTCAAAGTAATTTCATGCTTCGAAGATGTTCTCTTATTATCAAGCTAGACACAGATAACTGGTCGGTTTTAATTATTATTCCGTGGAGCTAGTTGCTTCGTCCCTTATTAACTAGCTACTTTGCTTGATTCCGTTATCATTAAGACCATTTACATCGTTATAATGTTTCCATATTCAATATTACAATAGACATATACAAACGCCAAACACACGCTCGCACACACGCACAAACACACACGCACAAACACACACGCGCATACACACATACACACACACGCACGTACACACACACACAAATATACACACTCACTCACACGCACTCACACATGCACACACGTATACATACACCTAGATCTTTCTATACAGAGACATATATTCATGTAGATTACGATCAGTAAACATTCAGACACATAACGAGCAAGTGAGATATATCTGCATATATAATGTTGGATATATAAATTACACACACACACACATATGTATATATATATGTACGTATGTATCTATGTATGTATTTGTGTATATTAGTGTTCTACTATATGCACGCAAATCTGTGAGTCAGTACATATGCAGACACATACAAACGCACCACATGACCACTAATATATTGATATATTCCTCCGCATTAAATATATTCATGTCCATAAAAATACAGGAATTTTAATATATATATATAATATATATACTTAATATATATATATATATATATATATATATACACACATACACACATGTGTATGTATTATGTATGTATGTATATATATATATATGTATCTATATATGTATGTGTATACATATATGCGGTGTGTGTGCATGTGTGTGTATGTACGTATTTATAAATGAATGTACGCCTGTATAAATATCTATACACACACAAACAAGCACACACACAAGCAGGCAAACACATACATATAAGTATATATATATATGTGTGTGTGTGTGTGTGTACGTATGTATATATATATATATATATATATATATATATATATATATATATATATATATATATATATATATATATATATATATATATATATATATATATATATATATATATATACTGAGAATATTATACAACCATAATTAATGTGTGGATCCATGACGTCTATGCGTATTTATGAATATATATACATACATAGGAATGGATGCGTGATTATCTATGCGCTCCTGTATTATATAATCATTCATATTCATAGAAAATCATTTACATTCTTTCTACGGTATCTTCATTCAATTAACTACCTTCCTATTGAATCTTACATTTTACTTGTTGCTTCTTTTTTTTTATATATATATTTTCTTTCCGTATTATTATTTTGGGGTTTTGTTTTACTGTAATCAGTCGCTTTCTAGTTTGGGATCTGGATTGCGTTTGTTAAAATGATGTTCATAGATCATAAAGTACGCATGGAATCAATGAACGTTACGATCTTTGAGTGGATTAGTAATTCCTCCTATTGAACAGAGACCGTGGATGCTTCAGAGTTCTGCCGAAATGATGTATAAATAAATGTATCGTTACGTAGAGAACAAAGGAAAGGAAAAAGGTAAAGGAAATACATAAGTCTATATATGAGTGCTTGTATACATGAGCATATATGAATATATATTGTGTATATATATATATA
>NC_142946.1:52045449-52060449 GCF_046866305.1 Octopus bimaculoides
TGGCTCAAATAAATGAAGTCAATACTTATCCTGGGTTAGAAAACTTTCAAGGAAACCAGATAAATCTACTTGAAACAAAGTCTGATTCTCTCATGATGTAACCAACAGGATGCGATTTTGATGAGATGTCAGATGATGTGGCTCTCACCAAGCGGAATCCTTCGACATGCCGATCTTATTGTGAACAATATTCTCAGCTCTCTCACGGCAGATGCAAATAGCATTAGCTATTTGATTTATAGTCAATCGCCTGATGTCCATCTCCATGTGGTAAAGACGCTCGTTGTTTTCCTCGTTGGCGGCAGTTGCAGGACGTCCAGACTTGGGTCATCTTCAAGACTTTCCCATCTCCTCCTAAATTCCTCTTCCCACTTTTGCAGTGTTGCTGAATCTGGATCGTCACCCTCCGATGCAGCGACCATGTAAGCGTGAGTGTTCTTTTTTCTGCAGGTACTTAATAACACCAAGAGGTCAAACTTTGTCTAATTTCAAGAGAAATCGCTATTAGTTACATTTGAAGTCTCCTTTGAACAGTCATATGTCTGTTTAGCTGGAAAGAAATAATGAGAAGAGTTGAAATTAATGCATGCTAGATCTCACAGTTCTAGCATCACTCTTTCATAGTCAGCCTATGAACTATTCACCTCCCCCTTGTGTTTATATATATATATATATATATATATATATATATATATATATATATATATATATATATATATATATATATATATATATATATGTATGTATGTATGTATATATATTATATACGTGTGTGTGTGTACGACGGACTTCAATAAATTTCCTTCTACCAAATCTACTTACAAGTATTTAGTCCGTCCCGGGCTATAGCAGAAGACACTTGCCCAAGGTGCAACGCAGTGGGACGGAACCCTAAACCTTGTGGTTGGTATGCAAGCTGCTTTCCACACAGCGATGCCTGATCAGCCAGAAATATAGCAGAACAAGTCTCCAAGACTAACAATCGATTCGATTATTTTATAGTGTTTCTACAGCTTACACAGATGATATTTTCATGAAAAGAGAAACGTATAACTTATTATTTTGGGGCGAACTGTGACAACAATATTGAAAATTCTACATGACAACGACAAGGCTTTTTTGGTAACATAACATGAACCGTCGATTCGTCACTTGGTTGAAACAAACAGATTCACTCAAAGAACAGTGCCTATTAATTGGTTCTAACGTTTCGCATTATTTCTTTCTTCTTGAAGTTTCTCATTGAGTTCTTGGAATTCTATAGAGAGTGTATAGATTAACATTCTCTTGTCTTAGTTTGAGAGAAAGAAATCTTCCGATTTTTATATCGAAGTTTTTGTATTTAATTACAGATGGCCGTTTATAATAACAAGTATTATTTGCAATTAATTTTGGCTTTGTCAACTAGCTTTTAATACGATCTTTTATGCTCGACCATATATTCATAGTGAATACGTATCTATGAAATAAAACAAGATAAAAAATGAAGCTTTAAAACGTATAACAAAAACATAAATGTAATAAAATATGGTGGGGAGCAAAAAAGAAGATGGTACACAGGGTTGTTTCGATTATCATGATTCCGATATTATATTGGAATTTGGGGGAAATCTTGCCAAAACTTCAAAAGCCCTCATTAAAATAAGGAAAAGTGTTTATTAATGATCCTCTAATATAAACGCCAAACAAGCTTAATAAATCACACAGCATCAATAAACATCGAGTTGCTAGTTTTCAAACGCGTATTTTACTTTCGCTTTTACATCACAAGACAAAAGAAAAGAAACAAATTTTATATTGCAAGAAATTTCATGTTTATTTGTGTTGTTAATTTGGCAGTTTGCATTAGAAGAATCTGCTAGTATGTAGATAGGATCATTCATTAATTTAAATTTATAGGTTCTATAAATTAACAAGAAAATTTAAAAAGTTTGTAAGATGAGAGAGACAGAGAGGAAGGGAGAGAGGAAGGGAAAAAGAGAGAGTGAAGTGTTATTGTCAAATATTCTTTCTTCACAGATATAGTTTCAATTCCCTGTCTGAATTACTTTGCATAGGGGAAAACTATTTGACACCAAGGATATATTGGAACTGTAAGAATAGGTGAAAGTAAAAAATAGTATGCATTTATGAAAGTGTATATATGAAAGCATATATGTCTTAAGTCCACTTGTAACCAAGTAAGACCACTTCTTAAACTCATTTCATTCCAAGAAACACTTCACTTTTCGTTATATGGAATGGCCACCGAAAAGGCATAAAGTATTAATGAAGGTGCAAGAACTGTTGTCATTAAGATAGAAACGGCAACGAGAAAGAAGTAGGCGAACAAAAAAGAAACGCTTGTTGTTCAAAATTTGCTCATTTGATTGAGAAGAGAGTATTGATAAAGTAAAAGAATTTGCTGTTACGTTTAACAGGGAGAAACTCAATTGAATAAAGTATGTGAATGTAATGTGTTTGAGAGGTTAAAGGGGACTGCGAAACGAGAATAGCTGAGAGAGAATATGATTGTTCGTAATAATAAATGGCAATAAAATCCCTATAAGTTAAAACTAGTGAATATACCATTCATCTATAGCAAAAGCGTGTAAATATGTTTCATTAATCGGTTGAATTCTTCATAGCTTTGAAGAAATTCACAAAGAAGATGTCTATATTGTGTTTATTAGCTGAGAGTAATGCAGAAGAAAAGTGAAAAAGAAAGAAAGTGTAGCTATAAACGATGGAGACTGGGAATGGAGTAGATTAATGTGTGAATTTAAATCCGTTAGATTTCATATTGAAACAGAGGCTAAAGGAAATGGATTAGTTATAGATTTGAATTTAAAGAGAATATGAACGGTATAGCTTGAATGATACAGTAGGTAAATTATAGTAATATTTCAACCATTAATATTTCTCAACGTTAGAAATGTGAATAAATTTCGAAAGTTTAGTGTAAATTTAAATCCATGAATAAGTATTACTGTGTGTAATGGTGGATAAATTCAGTGTAGCTCTAGATTATAAAGGCGAGGTAAAGCAATAAAAAAAGGTGCAAATTACATGAGATGTGTAAAGACTCTTTAGATGCACTTACAACATTATTAAATTTGTTCAGCCTACCGTAGCTTTGGGGTTAAAGAAAACAAATTAAGATAAATAGCCGTAAAGCGGTGTTTGTTAAACTAAAGACAGGAAAGAAAATTCGAGATGTGAGAAAGGTATTATTAAATTCAGTTGCCTTAACTTAGTTTGGTCTAGAAAATAATCCAGATTGGGATAAATGACTATATAATATTTCACATGAAACAAGATATTAAAATTCATCCGCAGTAATGAAAAATTACATAGCAAACAAATCTTTAGATGTTAACAGAATAATGTTTTAAATTGCTTATCTTCCCTGATTTGGTTGAGAGAGAAAAACAACCAAATTAACAAAACTGAGCGTGTAAAAATAAACGAGTAATCGTCTAACTAGAAGCAGGAAAGAAACTTATAGATGTCTGAAGATTAAATTTGTTTAGTGTTTTGGTGTTAAAATAATGTATTAAGGTAGATAGATAGATAGATAGATAGATAGGTACATACATACATACATACATAAGTCGACAGACAAACAGACAGACAGGCAGATAGATAGATAGATAATTTTCTAATATTTGCACAAGGCCTGGAATTTGGAGAGGAGGGAGGCAGATCACCTCGAGCTTAGTATTTTACTGGTCCATGTCTCCGATACAACGAAAGCAAAGCTGACCTCGGCAGGATTTGAACTCAAAAGGAGATAGAACTGTGACTAAGCACTTTGCCCGACGCGCTAACGATCTTCACCGATTTTGATTTCAAAACTTTAGCAAGAGGCCAGCAATTTTGTGGGGAAGGGAGAAGTTAATTACATCGACCCCAATGCTTAGCTGGTATATCATTTTATCGATCTCAGCTTTTCTCCATCATCATAAGAAAAAAAAACTTTGTATCGTGTCAAAGTTAATCATATGTAGCATTTGGATAATATTTGCCTGTGCTTGTTGTTTTTGTTATGTTGTACTGATCAAGTTTACTTTTCATTATTTTGTTATTGCTTTGTATTATTTTTATGGTTTTTATTGTTTTCTTCTTTCTTCGGAGAATATTTAGAATTTATAACTTTACAACTTAGGAAACTGTGAACTCAAATTGATTAATCACGTTTTTCTAATGTATTTAGTTTATTTAATAAATAAACAGGAAGTTGACATTAATTACCGACATAGTTATGGTTATCAGTGAAAGATTAGAAAAAAAAACATTAAACTTTTAACAAGTGTTGGAAAGGTGATTTTTCTTCTCATCAGCCAAGTCTATTTTCCATTACAGTAAAATAGATTTCCTTCGCATGTTTTTCTCATAATATCAATACATATTTTATATACTCGGCCACTACGTCTTAAATCACCTTAAGTGTCATGAAATAAAGGTAGTCGAATCAAGGACGTTGTATCGAACTGCAGCCAATTTATATATTCGGTTAGGTCGAGGCAGGGCTGTGTAGTTAAGGAGCTCTCTTTGCACCCACCTGGCTTCCTGTTTAGTTCCACTTTGTGGCACCTCGGCCGAGTGTTTTTTACTATAACCCCGGACCGACTAATGCGTTGTGAGTAAATTTTATAGACAGAAAATGCGTGAAAGCCCGTTGCATATATATATATATATATATATATATATATATATATATATATATATATATATATATATATATATATATATATATATATATATATATGTATATATATATAGCGAGAATTTACAAAAAAAAAAGAAAACAAAAGACGAATACGGGTGTGTAAACAACAGACAGATGTATTAGTTTAACGCTCGGGAAGTGAGAAAGGTTTTTTTTACGTTTCGAGCCTACGCTCTTCGGCAGAAAGGAACACAGAAATAAACAGGGAGAGAAAATAGAAAAAGTTTTAGTGGATAGCGATCTATCATGTATATATATATATATATATATATATATATATATATATATGTATATATATATATATATATATATATATATATATATATATATATATATATATATATATATATATATAATATATGCGGGTATACCTTCGTATATTTGCTTGTCCCCCACCCCTTCTTGAGTTCATATAATTGCCCAGTAAAAAGAGAGACTGATATTTGTTTGCAATCAAGGAACACGCATAGGACATAGGTTTCGTTGTGTTTGACTTCGTCGGAGAGTGGCACATAACAGAAGAGGAAAATCATTAAATAGATTTTTACATTTATGCATAATGTTACCTACTGCTTATCTAAATCGTTATATATTTAATTATACGTATAAATATATATATATATATATATATATATATATATATATATATATACACGCGCGCACACATATATATACACACGCACATTCACACATACATATATATATAAAACGAAGCCGTGCGAACCGAAACTTGGAAGTCACTGCCAAATATTTTCTTGTAAATGTTTAATGAACGTGTTCTCTACTAAAATATGTATTGATTAATCCTTCAGATCAAAGTTAATTGTCTGTATATACCTTCACATAAAACAAACATTAATGTAAGAGTAGACGTGAAGGTGTGTTTGTGCGTGTGAGAGCATATACATACATACATACATACATACATACATACATACATATATATACAGAGAGAGAAAGAGAGAGAAGAGATTTCAGATGCGTTTGCTTCAATGGTGCATGTATTTATATTTAATCCTCTTTCATGTTTTTACTGTCTCTATATAATGCGCATGCTGCGAAGAATTTTTAAGTTAAAATTTTCTCATTGTATAACGAAGCATTTTATGTTCTTTTTTTCTTAGAAGAAATTAGTGATTTACTATGTAGTATTTGACAGTAAACTTAACCAGCCAGCTTAAATACACTGTGATATTAACATATGTTTAAGAATTCAAAATCACAATCACATACGTACACATATTTTATTTTTTATTTCATTGTCGATCAAATTAAATATCAGCGAAATGGCGGATTGGATTAAATACTGCGAAACATATACCATATGTGAATTTGACAAATTTAAACTACTAGTTATTGTTGATTAATTTTAAGCTGGTACATTTTACATGTATAGTAAATTGTTATTGCCACTGTTTTGCAGTACTTGCTCTACAGAATTCCAAACTTCCAATTTTGGGGTGGGTTTTTTTTTTTACGTCCAGTTTTGATTTTAACCATTTATGATTTGCTACTATTGTATTGCTCCTGTTCGTGAGCAGTATGTTGTTTGCGAGAATATTGGAAACGTATATTATTTTTCAACTATAAAAAATATTGTATTCAAATTGGTTGTGTATTAGCATGCTTTTTTAATATATATATTTTTTTAATCCTTTATATTACTTTCACGTCATAAACATATTTACATAAAATAAAAATACTTCGGTTTTACATGGTTATATTCAAATATAACGAGTATGTGCGTGTTTGTATGCGCGTGTACGTGTATATGTATGTGTATGTATTATATTTCATATAATACATACATATATATGTGTGTGTGTGTGTGTGTGTGTGTATAGGTGTATATAAACTAGCATTTGCTTGTTTTTTTATAAGCGTAGAAAATGTGCATTGTACGATATATATAAGATGGTAATTTTTTCGAACGCAAAAATGCCGTTAGAAAAGCGATTTTTAAATACACATTTCGACGCGTATATAAAAAAAAAAAAAGTCACTTTCTTTATATATACGTAGTGGTTCATTTAGCTTTATAGTGTCTCAATTTGCCCGACATCAGAAATACCAGGTAAATAACTCTTACAGAGCGGAAATGCTTGTTAACAGTCAGCCATGGGATTCGACCCCACGTCCATCAAAGACTCCGGTTGAGTGCGTTACCATCAAGCTAAACGGCCCACTGACAAACTGAAGTACAAATTTAGTTGCTATAAAGCTAAATGCTCAACTATGTGTATATAAAGATAAAGAAACTGGCATTTATTTTTTTTTTTTTGGGGGGGGGGGGGTTATATATATATATATATATATATATATATATATATATATAAGCGCCGAAATGTGTATTTAAATATTGCCGTTCTAACGACGTTTCTGTATGGCATCTTGGGCAAGTGTCTTTTACTATAGCCTCGGGCCAACCAAAGCCTCGTGAGTGGATTTGGTAGACGGAAACTGACAGAATCCCGTCGTATATATTTATATATATGTATGTGTGTGTGTATGTTTGTATGTCTACCTGTGTTTGCCCCCGCCAACATCGCTTGACAACCGATGCTGGTGTGTTTACGTCTCTGTAACTTAGCGGTTCGGCAAAAGAGACCGATAGAATAAGTACTAGGCTTACAAAGAATAAGTTCTGGGTTCGATTTGTTCGACTAAAGGCGGTGCTCCAGCATGGCCGCAGTGAAATGACTGAAACAACTAAAATAGTAAAAAGAGTAAAAATACACACACACTCACAACACAAAACCACCTACATTACTTTCCATACTTCATTGGATGGCCGTTAACTCTTCTGAGGTTTTCCGCCCTTTGACGGGTCTTGTTTTTATCCTGCAGGGCGTCCAACAGTCACCCTCCTCACCAAGTAAGCTTGGTGGGGTTGCCTGCTTCGTCGCCGCCGACCGGACCATGCAGCAGGCTGTACTGGGTTACATGTTACTACCAGTAGCACATAAGAGCGACCTGACCTACATACATACATATACACATATATAATATATATACATATATACATATTCATATATATATATATATATATATATATATATATATATATATATATATATATATATATATATATATACATATATATATATATATATACATATATATATATATATATATATATATATATATATATATATATATATATATATATATATATATATATATATATATATATACATATATATATACACACACATATATATTACCAAATACATATATGTGTGTGCGTGTGTATTTTTAGTTACACCACATAACGTTCACCATACGTTTAAAATTACATATGTGTATATGTATATATGTCAAAGTAGCAACATTTTCAGAGCTTTTGTGTTTTTTGTTTTGTTTTTTGTTTGTTTTTTGTTTTTGTTTTTTGGGGTTTTTTTGCTAACCGTTGTACCTTACATAAAAACATCGTAATTTTTTGATGGCAAGAAACATTTTTTTTCCTTGTTTTCCTTCAATTTTACGCCCTTGATCCTTGGTTTACAGCCAATAAAATACCTATATAGATTCAGACGTAAGGAGGCCAGAGCGGCTTAAGACACAAAACAAAGAACGAGAAGAATAAAAAAAACAATGACAGATAGAAATGGTGAAGTAGAAACTTAGAAAGATGCGAAAGAATAAATATAAAAGAAAGAAAAACAAAACGAGATCGCTAAAAGCTATATGTATGTAAGTATGGCTGTCAATAGATAAAACTAATTGAATAATAAAAAAATTATCAGGAAACATCCCAACGAACAAATGTCCCTAGATATTGTTTTACGTTTGACCTTTATGCTAATCAGATTTTCTGTCGGTTTTCCCGACGGTATAATTGTAGAATGGAGCTCGTAAATGTAGCGTTTCTTTGGGCGGTTGGTCAAGAAGCACAGAATGAAGCCAAAATTAATGGTAATTTGTGTTTTGGGTTGTTTGTAGTTTTGTATGCGTGTGTATGTGATGTTTGTTCATGTGTGTGTGTGTGTTTGTGTGTGGAATGGAGGGTGAGTAGCGTTAGCTCGATAGGTAGAGCAGATGTCAAGATATAATCGAATGCAAACAGTAGCTAACAATATAGTTAACTCGTTACGGTTTTCAAACTGATTGACATTCGCCCCTTCTTGTTCAAGAAGTTTCACGTGGCGTATAAATTCTCATTAAATAATTGCTTATGAATAAATATACATGCATCATTATCCTCATCATCATTATCATTATTATTTTTATTTTTATTATTATTATTATTGTTGTTGTTGAACGTGAAACTCAGAGTAACAGTCTTTTGTTATATTTCTGCTGCTTTTAAATAAAGTATATATATATATATATATATATATATATATATATATATATATATATACAGTACATCTGTCAGATGAATGCCAATAGGTATGAATGTGTACTAGCCTTTATATATTTAATTCCCTATATTTAATACTCAATATTTCATACATTCAATAAGACATTCAGTACTTCATTTCATTTTACTATTTATATTATATATTCCATATTCTATATCCCACATTAATTTTATAAGAATATAAATAAAACATAAAAAACAGACAAAGTTGGAACACTTTTAAATAATATATATATATATATATATATATATATATACATACATATGTCATTAGGTACATATATGAGTGTATATATGCCTACATATATATTTTATTTATATTACTATATGATTGAACGCCAATCCATTTCGAAGTAAATTTATCTTAATATATATATATATGTATGTGTGTATATATATATATATATATATATATATATATATATATATATATATATATATATATATATGTATGTATGTATATATATATATATATATATATATATATATATATATATATATATATATATATATAAATTGTATGTATGTGTGTATGTATGTATAAACACACACACACACATATGTTCTTGTACGAGTTCGTCCTATATGTCTTTTGTTTTAATTGTTAACACAAAAAGTGTATATGTTTAGTTATGACTGAATGTGAGTTTTTTTCCCTCAGCTTGCGTGTGTATGCATGCATATATCTATGTGTGTTCGTATATATGCATGCATGTGTGTATGTATGCTTGTACATACTTATGTATATATATTTGTTCTTATGTGTGTATTGATGAATCCTTATACGTGTGTAAATGTGCCCATAAGCGTATATTTATATATATTTTTTTTTCAAGACCGCCATATTCGTGAAGCCATTATATGCTAACATTATCATGATGAGGAAGGTGATTACTACTACTACTACTACTACTACTACTACTACTACTGATGATGATGATGATGATGATGATGCTACTGCTGTTGCTTCCATTTCTATAGTCTGATAGTTCTTAATGATGGTTGCCCTCCTCGGAAAATTCTTCCTTAAATTCAAGTTTATTTACATTTTTTTATTGTATCCAATTTAGTTACTTTTGTTCGTTGCAAATTTTTTTCTTTCGTTGTAGTTAACATATAAACGCTTTTTGTCGTACTTCCTATGCCCACATCTTCAAAATACACTTCCGAACAAAAGAACCAGAAATTAAATATTGATTCATACAAAATGTATTGTGTTTTCAGAAAGAAATTAGTTATATTTCCGTTTTATGCTCCCCTATTTCATTATTTTCTTTATATCATAAGTATACATACATATAAGCACAGTAAAAGGACATAACGGTTTACATACAAAAATGCATACATGCAGATATACACGCACAAAACACACACACACATATATATAGGTAGATACATAAATATACATATATACACACACAAATACATACATACCTATATATATATATATATATATATATATATATATATATATATATATATATATATATATTTATGCATGTATATATATAATATATGATGCATATGTATGTATCCATATATTCATATTCATATTTGTGTACATCAAAAGTCTATGTAAATATACATCTTCCACAAAACATACATTAAACTAACCTCAAGCTACACTCAGACAAACCCACTCATATATACACCTATGTGCATGCATATATATATACAAATGTGTATATGTACGTCTATATATATATATACATACATACATATATATACATACATATATATACATATATATATATGTACATATAAAAAACATATATACATATATGTATATATAATATATACGTATGTATGTGTAGTTATTTCTTATAACTTACTGTTTTGGCTGTAAAAACTTAAGCACATTCATACATAGATATATAGTTATATATATGTATGTATGTATGTATGTATGTATACATGTATGTATATATATACAAGGATGCAAAGAACAAAAATACGGAAATCATTTTTTTTTTTTTTTTAACAGAGCAATTCTGGTTTCTGAATAGAATAATCGAAGTAAACTGATTCTTCAAGTCTTTTAACAAGTTATTGTTTGGTTTCCTCACTATAATAAAGAATACTTTAAATTCTTTTGCAACATTTCCCAAATCTTCGACTTTTAAAACCTTACAGCTTCGCTTTTTACGCCTAGCCTCGGGTGAGGATGTATTAAACTTATTAAAAATGATAAATGATGGTGAATGTTTTGCATGTGGGTGTCTGTATTCGTCTTAATATGTGTGGTATGCATATCTACAGGGCGTCACCCCAAAAATGCATACACACTTTAGTCGTTGATAACTCAATTAATTTTCATTCAAGTTTAGGTTTAAGTCATTAGAAATAATATTTTCTACTAAACGCACTAGACCTGAAATTTGAGGGGAGCCAAGTACTCAACTACTACTTAATTTATCGGCTCCGAAAAGATGAATGGCAAAGTTCACTGCGGTGGGATTTGAACTCAGAACTTAGCGCCGGGTAAAATATCGCTAAGTATTTCGCCTGGTGTGCTAACGATTCTGCCAGCTCGTGGCCTTAATCATTAGAAATAATCGTTTCTGCTAAAGGCACAAGGCTTGAAATTTTAAGGGAGGGATCTAGTCGATTACATCGATCCCAGTGTGTAACTAGTACTTATTTCATCGACCCCGAAAGGATTAAAGGCAAAGTCGACCTCGCTGCATTTGAACTCAGGACGGAGATCCGTGAAGGTAGAGTCCAAAAGAGTTTTTTCACAGTTAACTCCCTTTAGCTATAATTCACATAAATAAAAAAAAATTATTTTTTCAATTAGAAAGTTATTTTAGAAGTATTCATAACATAACAGATTCCTTTCTGTACATATTTATTCCTATTATCCCACTTAGTATTTAAAGCAACTTGGACAATTTTTTCTGGAATTTTCCTTGAATTTTTCTTAAATTTATTTTGTATTTTATTGATTTGTTGTAACGGACCCAATAGAATGCTATTGGTTTTAAATATTAGCTGACCAAATACTTCTGATAGAGGTATTATGATGACAAACTTTTGTTAGAAAATAATAACATCACACTTAATTTACACCCAAATTATTTATTCATTGATATAATTAGGTAATGATTGCCCAATCCTGATTACCTTAACTAAATTTTATTACTATTCTGTTGCATAGTTTTTAGTCTGTAACTCATGACCCCTGTTATAAGGATCATCCCATCTATCCCACCCTATAACGTTTATCTTTAATATCTCCTCCATCAAATTGCAATAAGATGTGATCTCACAACTTCTGAATGTAGCCTTGGACTTTTTTATTTTTTTAACTTGTATCCTCACCATTATGGACTTAGTGACTGTCTGATGAAGCTTTGGAGTTCAATTTTTGTATGATATGAACAAGCAAGAAAAAACACGAAAAAATAACAACGCGAGGACGTGGAATACGTACAGTGTTATTGGACGCTCAGGAAAGGAGAGAAAAGAAAGAGGATTCCACGTTTCGAGCGGAGCTCTTCATCAGAAATATAGAAAAAGTCCAAAGAAGGGAAGACGGAAATAGAAAATCGCCAACGAAGAAGAAGAAGAAGAAGAAGAAGAAGAAGAAGAAGAAGAAGAAGAAGAAGAAGAAGAAGAAGAAGAAGAAGAAGAAGAAGAAGAAGAAGAAGAAGAAGATACCAACAGTGACAGCAGTCGTGATATAAACACCATCAGCAACCTAGACAAGACACGGCAGCTGTGTTTTAAACGATTCATTCTCTTAAATCTTTAATCAATCCATAAGAATCTCCATACCCCCACCGCACCCTGTCAGTTTATTATCGGTTGAATATATGCTGATGACATATTCGTTGAGAGAAGAAGAAACCAAATGAAGCAAGGAATGAAAGTGGTGGAGCTAATGATGAAGGTAAGAAACGAATAGCTAGACAGAAAGACAAAGGCAGTAGTAGTAGTAGTAGTAGTAGTAGTAGTAGTAGTAGTAGTAGTAGTAGTAGGTGTTGTTGTGGCGGCGGCACCGATGGTGGTGGAGGTAGTGGTGGCGGCGGTGGTGGTGGTGGTAGTGGCAGTAGTGGTCGTCGTCGTCGACGTCGCGATCGTAGTGCTCAAAGTGGTTGTAGTAGTAGTAGTAGTAGTAGTAGTAGTAGTAGTAGTAGTAGTAGTAGTAGTAGTAGTAATACTAGTAGTAGTAGATGAAGAAGAAGAAGAAGAAGAAGAAGGAGAAGAAAAAGAAGAAGAAGAAGAAGAAGAAGAAGAAGAAGGTATGAGGAAGCGGAGAATATATATATGGGTGTGTGTATATATATTTGTGTGTATGTATGTATATATGTATGTAAGTATGTATGTATGTATGTATGTATGCATGTATGTATGCATGTAAGTATGTATGTATGTATGTATGTACGTATTGAGTAGTAATTGGGAAAATAATTGAACTTATGGAAATTTGGTACAACAGACATATTTTCGAGATAAACCGTTTGATTCGACAATATAAACTGTGATTATATCAATATTCCACAAGAATGCACCGCAATAATTTCACTGAACGATGCAGAGAACCAGATGCCTTTTTCCCTGTTGTTTCTTTCGCTCTTTACTTTTCTGTCCAAAATAACTAAATGTCGATTGGCAGTTGGATTTAGTAGTAATATCGATCGTAACATTTCAAATTAATACGTCGACAATTGCTGTGAAAATCCCCCTGATGCAAAGGAAAATTTTCTATGACCAAGTAAATACGTTAGAAATTATGACTGAGTGACTGAAAGGCTGCTTCGTAAGAGATTAACCGAATTGCATCCCACTGTTGTCTCTTTTTAATTTTTCTCTTCTTTTTCTCTCTTATATATGTAATGCAGTATTAATACTAAACAGAGGCAACAAATCACCGAATATATGTATATGTCTCACTCTCTCTATATATATAGAAGGTTGCATATATATATATATATATATATATATATATATATATATATATATATATATATATGCATATATATACATGCATGTATGTATATATGTACATACATACACATTCACACACACTTACACACAAACACATATACACACACACACACCACATATATATATATATATATATATATATATATATATATATATATATACAGTTTATATATATATATATATATATATATATATATATATATATATATATATATATGTATATATATATATATATATATATATATATATATATATATATATATATATATATATATATATATGTATATATATGTAGGATGTATTCATGCAATTTTTCACGGTACGATATCCAAGGCATTTCTACCCCGTGGTGGAATGATAAATGCTATGAATAAATTATGTAACTTTGCATTGTACGGATGCATTTTGCGGTTAATTTAGCATGATCTTCCTAGCTTTACTTCGATTTTTATTTTGATTGTGTTTTTTTTTTCTTGATAACTGCGAGCACAGGGAATATATATATGTGTGTGTGTGTGTGTGTGTGTGTGTTTTGGGGAAATTTTTTTGCAAAAAATACTTGATACAATAACAATATTTAACGGAAGATTTCTTTAAGACTATATTTGAAAAATGGAAAATTACTATTTGTAAATCTTTGAAAGAGAGACATTCACTACCAGTACTCTAGAGTAAAGATTATTTGCAAAAAAAAATAATAAAACTGTAGCATTCGTCCTAACCAGGACTGCCACGTTATGTTGGCAAATAGTTTTTACTCTATAGTTAAAAAATTCTGAGAAAAACAACATTAACGTTTTAGAAGGTGCTTCAGCATAGCCGCAATCAAATGACTGACACAAAAGAACGAAAACATTTTTGATGATTCAAGCCGACACTCTTCGACAGAAAGGGTTGAGTGGAAAAAATGGAGCGACAAAAATGTGTAGAGATCAACGGTTCGTGTTAAAATACATACTTATATATACATACATAC
>NC_142946.1:52077949-52095449 GCF_046866305.1 Octopus bimaculoides
TCGTTAGCGAGGATAGGAGAGGCTGGGATGCATGGGTGACTACTGGTTTTCCATAAACGACCTTGCCCGAATTTGTTTCTCGAGGGTAATTTTCTAGGTGCAATCGCGTGGGCATTCATGAGCGAAGGGGATCTTCACCCATTTTTTTTTTACTTTAGATGGTTAATACATATATCCATATACGATAGTGTATTGATTATCTGCATACATTGCCGTCTCCCCAAAACATGTACCGAGAGTGATAAAAATCAAACAATCAGTGAACATCATGGTGTTTAGAGTGATCGCTAGTGATGGTGACGTCATCCTTCCATTCATCTTCTAACACGGTCTCATTCATCTTCTAGCCCTACATCAAGTGCCTGGAGGAGGTAGTGCTGCAACGGCGATTTCATTGAATAAATTTCCTTTTTAGTATTTCAAGATATGTTCGTGTAATTTTGGTAAATATTTCTGTTAAAATGAGACTTCAGTGTTGTTTTCATTACAAATACATATATATATATATATATATATATACATAGGGTGTGGTGAATATATATATATATATATATATATATATATATATATATATATATATATATATATATATATATATATATATATATATATAGGGTGCGGTGAATAAATTCTCGTCTAAATTGCGCAAAAATGAAAACAACAGTGACGTCTCCGCTAACTCCTAAAGATTTTCTTTTTATTCTCTTTCTGTTTATTTCATCGTGTTTCTCTCTGTTGGACGCTCGAAACGTAAAAGACTTTCTCACCTTCATCAACGTCAAACTAATACACCTGCTTGTTTATAAACTTGTCTTAGTCTTTTGTTTTTCTGTAAATCTCAACTATATATATATATATATATATATATATATATATATATATATATATATAATTTAAATAATAAGGGTGATAAATTGAATATTAATCTAATTAACACCAATTTAAAACCAGTGGACTAGCATAAATAAAATTCTGAAAATTCAGAAAAATTATATTATATACACATGAGAAGGGATGACCACTAAGTGGACATCCATTATACTAGAAATAGACCATATACGGTCAAATCACAAAAGAAAAGAATGTTCGCTAGGGAAATTCAGCGCACACCAGAATATGAACGGGTAAGACAAATGAAAATATACATATATATGAAAATACATATATATATATATATATATATATATATATATATATATATATATAAATATATAGGGAAAAGAACCAAGGCTCATGAAGGTTTTTACCTGTAATTTTGGATTTTCTCCCTAATATTATTATATATATATATATATATATATATATATATATATATATATAAGTGAAGGCGCATAATTCAGTGGCTAAAGAGACTAGCTTACGATCGTGAGATTGTGTTTCGATTCCCGCACCGGGCTGCGTGTTGTGTTCTTGAGCAAGGCACTTTATGTCACGTGGCTCCACTTCACGTCACTGGTGGCATGGAAAGAGGGGCGCTGATATTCATGGTCGACTGCTGGTCTTCCATAAAAACAACCCTGAGTCATGCATGCGCCGGTGAGGCGACTTTCGGACCAGACTTGTACCCCGGAGGGGAACCTCTCAGGTCCATCCATGGTCATTCCTGACCGACGGAGTCCAGAGTATGAATATATATATATATATATATATATATAGATATATAGATATATACGTATATACCGATATATGTTTATATGTACATATTTATGTAAATATTTGTCTGTGTTTATGTGTGTGTACAGATATAGGTCTCAATATGTATATAAATACATACATATACATTATATTATTTTATTCTATAACATTATAATATATATGAATATACGTGAATAGTTTATTCATACACTCTACCTCTTAATATATCATGATGCAAGCTAATAAGTGTATACATAATTGTTTCAAGTTTGTTGGTTGTGTCCAAAGCAAAACTACTTCTATAAAATCAGACGCTTTATTGACGTCTGCACTATAAAAATAATTTTCATATAAAAATTAATAAATAGCGAACATTAATATCAACAATATACATAGTAAATATTTTTAACTATTGCCCCGTCGATTATGTGTGTGTGTGTATGTGTGTGTGTGTGTGTGTGTGTGTGTTTGTGTGTGTGTGTGTGTGTGTGTGTGTGTGTGTGTGTGTGTGTGTGTGTGTTTGTGTGTTTGTAGGGAGGGGTGAGTTAACCAAAAGCAACTCAAATGTTCCTAATGTTTAAGGATGTTGTATCATTTGAATCCGACCTCTTAAGCCATGATACGCAACGTTAATTTCCATAAGCACGCCAATATTTTCGAAAACTAAACTTAAATCTGATATTAAAAGCATTTAGGAATTATTAAAGAAGCAATATTTCGAGATAAAACTAAAACTTTTTTGAAATAAAAAAAAAGACAGAAAGTAGAAACAATTTCTGTGTAAGGCCATTAACCAAAATTGTATTAAGACTTGTGTAGAAACATTTAATAAAATATATTCTGAAATTGATATCATTTTAAATTTCCAATGTCTGAAATTCTAATGCATAAGCATAAATTTGTAGGAGGAATATAATCCACAACCTTAGATTAGACAATAGGTACTTTTTGAGCCTTACCTCAGTATCCATCCTAATTTTGCTGCGCTGACCCCTATGATTCTTTGATGGAAAGCTTTCTTCTTGAATTGACACCGATGCTCCTTTAAATTTTGCCTTTTATTAGGTAGAGGTATTAGCCCTGCACAAACCCTTTTTCACTTCTGAGAAGTGGTCCATATTAGTCTGGCCTTACACTTTAATCTGCCAGACATGGGAGGCTCTACCAGTAGCTTGCACCCATCTGGCATAGCTCTCAGAGACATTGAGGCACACAAGCTACTGTAAGGACTGGACATTGGTGGGTTGAATTCCAATATTTTACCAGGACATATTCTACTGCTCTTAAACGGATAGTAGATAAGGTGGATTTCAACAGATTTGATCTCAAAAGTTTTAGGAATGAAACTAAACATAGTAATGCATGCATCTTATCGGTGTTCGAAAGTAACTCGGCTATTTCTACCTCCTTAAAATAAACAAATATTTTAAAGCAATAAGAAACTATGTAAGATAAAAGAAAAATGCATTGAGAACTCAAATAAGCCTTGCCTAATTTGTACAACAAATCTTTTGTCGTCTTGTATAAGCTTGTATTATTTTATTCATTATTTATGTTTTGCTTTATTTTATTTATTTTATATTTCTACTGTGAGGTGTCGTATTTTGTCTTCTCTTTAATTCTCCATTTCGTGAAAATGAATTCAAGGTTACTAATCGATTATGTCCCCCTCGCTTATATTTTGTGTTTATATTCCAACACCAAGTCCAACGCATCGATTGAGCCTATTTACGCTGCTACACAGAAGCAGCCATTGGATTATTATAACGCCCACTGAATAATAATAGTAATACGACGCTATGCCTTGTTGTTCTGTTAACATGACGTTTTTCTTTTGTGGAGGTAAGAAAGCTATAAAACCCAATTATTATTATTATTTAGACAGCCTCAAAAGATGGAAGATTTCCCCTCTTTTTATATATACATACATATATATATATATATATTTCTTCACTTGTTTCCGTATCCTTTAAACTATGTATTTATTATTATAATATCAAAAGATATACAAGACACAACCAGCTCTTATTATTCCGATAGATTTATAAAAGGAGGGAAAAAAAGGGAAAAATGGAAAGAATGAACATAAGAGGCGAAGAATGGAAAAGGAGAAAGAAAAGGCTGCATCAGATTTATTTTCAGAATCATTTTATTTTCAACACAAATATCTGTCAATAGCTAAGAGAAGAAAAGATAAAATTAAGAAACTATTTTCGCGCTGTGATGGAAAACATTTCATTTGTATCGTTGGCAATCTATCCGAGAACACCCGGAGTCTAACACGCGAATCTTACAAAAGAAAACCAGGGGAAACAATCGTTATAACAATTTCACGTTATGATTTTTCTTCGTAATTTTCTCATTTTTCTTTACTTTTCTTTCTTTTCTTTACCCTTTCTTTTCCCTTTTCAACCTCTTTTTCTCTCTTGTTTATATATATATATATATATATATATATATATATATATATATATATATATATATACACGCACGCACACAGAGAAAGTGAGAGACACAGACAGAGATGTAGAGATGGATAGACAGAGAGACCTGAATGTATATGTGTGTGTGTGTGTGTGATTATGTATGTATATACATGTATATGTGTGAATGTAAGCACGTAAGCATGTACGTATGTATTTGTATATGTATAAATGCCAATGTTTACTAAGCCAGATCACAATGATGTAAAATAAAGATTTTTCTAAGGCTGCAGGAGAAAGAAATAATTTGGAAAAATTATCGAAAATATTTTTATATATTTTGAGGCATGATGGAAATCAAACAATGATAGGTTCTAAAATAAAATGTCAATCTCATTGTCAAATATGACGAATGGCAAAAGCCATAAATCTCCCGAAGAGATACGATGTAAGTAATTTTCTTTCTTTTTCTTTTGTTTTCTTTTTTTCTATTTCTCTTTCTACTTTTCCGCTACGTTGTGAGTCCAACTATCTATCTATCTATCTATCTATCTATGCATATATGGGTAAAGGACGTCACAAACCGTAAACATGAAATACGGAAACAAATGAGTTGATACGCAAACAACGAGACAAACAAATGAAAAACAGGACTAGTAACATAAAGAACGACACTTCATCAGTTGTCGGCTGTCTATCTACCCCTCATTTTGAGCATTGAACGAGGCTCAGAGTTGTAGGCAAGTGGGGGCCGGAGAAACATAAGCCCGCTCATTACAATAATTGTTACTTTTTGACAGAAGACCAGTAATTTCGAAGAGGAAGTGAATCGATTGCATAGACCCCCAGTGCTCAATTGGTACTTATTTTATCGCCCTTGAAAGGATGAAAGGCAAAGTCGACCTTGGTGGAATTTGAACCTAATGCTCCAAGTACAAATTCCGCTGAGATCGATTTTGCTTTTCATCCTTTTCGGGCTCAATAAAAGAAGTACCAGTTGAGCCATGGGGTCGATGAAATCGACTTATCCCCTCCCCCAAACTTGCTGGCCTTGTGGTAAAATTTGAAACCAAAGGCGGTGAGCTGATAGAGTCGTTAGCACGCCGATCAAAATGCTTATCGGCATTTCGTCCGTCATTACGTTCTGAGTTCAAATTCCGCCAAGGTCGACTTTGCCTTTCGTCCGTTTCGGGGTCGATAAAATAAGTGCCAGTAGAAAAGTGGGGTCGATGTAATCGACTTACACCCGCCCCCGAAATTCCTGACATTGAGTCAAAACTCAAAACTACGTTATTAATAATTATTTCAAATTTTTTCCACAAGGGCAGCTGGGAGGAGGAATCAGTCGATTACATCGACCCCAGTTTTCAAGATTTGAAACTATTATTATCATCATCATTATCAACATCATTATCGTTGTTGTCGTCGTTGTTGGTAGTAGTAGTAGTAGTAGTAGTAGTAGTAGTAGTAGTAGTAGTAGTAGTAGTAGTAGTAGTAGTAGTAAAGCGGCGAGCTGGCAGACTCGTTAGCATGCCGGACGAAATGCTTAGCGGTATTTCGCCCGTCACTCTGTTCTGAGTTCAAATTCCGCCGAGGTCATCTTTGCCTTTTATCCTTTCGGAGTCGATAAATTAAGTACCAGTTGAACACTGGGGTCGATGTAATTGACTGAAGCCCTCCACCCCAGCTCAAAAAATTGCTGGTCACGTGCTAAAATTTGAAATCATTACTATCAGCAGTAGCAGCAACAGCATGAACCGTAGTAATAGCAGCACTGGCAGTAGTAGTAGTAGTAGTAGTAGTAGTAGTTGGCTACATCTCCCACAATTCCCAGCTAAAATCGCTCTGTATCTAGCATGAATAAAAAAAGTATGAAAGCAAAATAATATGAAAACAGAAAGGAGAAGAAAGAAAGAAAACAAATCTAAAATGTGATTCCTCTTTTTAGCAAACCTTCACCGGTCAGTCCTACCCGAACATAAATAACTGGCTCAATAAATAGATGTGTCTAATGGGAAAGCTATTTCATGATACATTGTATTTGAACAGTACACTGTGTGTGTGTGTGTGTGTGTGTGTGTGTGTGTGTGTGTGTGTGTGTGTGTGTGTGCGCGTGCGTGTGGCGGAGGCGGAGTGGAGACGGTCAGGTCATTAATGGCATTCATGAGGTGAAACATCTACCAATGTTGACAGAACTAAACTACGGTCACTGGAGACAGTTTTACTTCTTTTTTTTCCCCCTAGAGGAGAAGAGACAACTCTTGCTAACCAATCAAACTTGGACCATGTAAACAGAGTGTTATTTGCTTTGTGTAAATAGTTTCATATACAAAGTTTGCAGTAAGTTAAGTTCATAGAGAGAGAGATGGACTGCATAGAAACTGCAGGGTCGACAGTTCGTTCCTTGTCTCGAAGTCATATTAACACTTATGCATTATCTGAAATTTCATCTCATTTACTTGAATGTATTAAGCTACAAAAAGATTTCAATTGATAGCAGAAGTCCTGCAGTTTTAGGGGCATAACTTAGTCAATAACATCGACTCCAGTGTTTAACTGTTACATTATTTCACCGACCTAGGTACGAGGATAGGCAAAATTGATATCGGTGGTACTTGAATTCAAAATGTAATGTATTTATACAAACAATCCTGCCAGCTCACCTACTTCATTAAGCTATTAGTAAATGCATTTGATAGCGCTGGAAGTTGACAGAATCGTTAGAGCGCTAGGCAAAATATGCTAAGCGGCATTTCGTCCTTCTCGTTCTGAATTCAAATTCTGCCGAGGTCAACTTGGTCGATTGCATCGACCCCTGTATTCGACTGGTACTTACTTCATCGACCCTCGAAAGGATGAAAGGCAAAGTCGACCTCGGCAGAATTTGAGCTCAGAACATGCAGACGGATGAAACACCGCTAAGCATTCTTCCCAACTTGCAGACGATTTTGTCAGCTCACCTCCTAAGCAATTTCTATAATATTCTTTTAGCCTTCATTTTTTTTAGTAATTTTTTTAATTTCTGTCTTCTTTCTCATTAATCATCCAGCTTTTCTACATTTCTTTGGACTTTTATTGTTTTTTCTTTGAATTTCTCTTTTTTTTCAAATATTCTATTTATCCAAGTACTATCGGTCTTTTTAACCAATCACAGCATTATTCCTCATTAATTTTATTATTATTATTATTATTATTATTATTATTATTATTATTATTATTATCATCATCATTATTATTATTATTATTATTATTATTATTATTATTATTATTATTATTATCATTATCATTATTATTATTATTATTATTATTATTATTATTATTATTATTATTATTATTATTATTATTATTATTATTATTATTATTATTATTATTTCTCTATTGCAAAGCTTGAATGTTGAGAAAGATCGGTTCGGTTGGTGATCCTAACAATGAAGACCTATTAATAAAGAAGTAATATTATTAATTAGAAATAGCGTGTGGTGAAGATAATTTCTGTGCCTCGGGTTACGGAACACTTCGAGAAGAAAAATATCGAAGACATCCTGAAGTGAACTTTACAAAAGCTATCTAAAAACACATTCAAATGTTATTCTATGGCAGATTCTATGACAATATTTAAGTATTTATATTAGCTCTATCAATACAGCTTCTTTCAAAATTAACTAGAAACTAATTGTATGATGTGTTATTTCTGGTAAACTTGTTAACAATGCAGCTCTGGTGATACAGAAGTGTGGAAAGAAAAAGCAATGACGAAACGGTTTATTCCTTCGGGCGTTCTGAATAAAGGTCTAACCGCATGCACACATACATACACATACACACACACACATTAACACATGCAATCATACTTAACATACAAAGAGATAAGTCTGTCAATACGTAGTACCCTACACATACATACACACACACACGCACATATATAGATATGTATGTATACATGTGTGTGTACCAACGCATGCGCACAAAGTGGAGCAAGGGTGCTAAGTATGTAAAATTTATTTACTCGCTCGAAGCTACATCTTCACGCCACCGTTACAGAGACTTTCTCGCTCAGGGCTGATCTTTCAGGTTAGACACACACACACACACACACACACACACACACACACAGACACACACACACACACACGCACACACAAATACACACATACATGCACACATTTATATATAAATATACATCTTTGTTTGAATATGCAAAGGGAAAAATTAATCAATGTATGCGAAAGATTTTATTTAAACTAAGTTAAGGCTATAATCAGTTGCTATTTCGTGTTCCTGGTTTCCGTTCCTTGCAGCAACCGTGAGCAAGATAAACGGGAACCTTGGCACCGAGGAAGTAAAAATACTCCTGTTTCTGATTCTGGAAGCTTCTACAGCCTTATGAATATAAATGTTTAGCAGCAAAATAACTTTCTTATAAAACAAAAAGCCTTTCTGACTAAAACTAAGTTATGTAATTTCGTTACTTGTTATTTATAGATCTTTGAGGCAGGATTTAATATACTTCTTTTTCCGGATCTGTTTGTATTATCAGCAACGGCAACAGAATCAGAAAGAGCAGTAGTAGCAACAGTAGCAGTAGCAGCGGCAGCAGTGTTATTGTCGTCATCGTAATCATCATCATCATCATCATCTACATCCAGTCTTCTGCTTCTACTTTTAAGCCATTTAAGTAAATTCGCAGTAGAATCGCAAGTATATACCACGTGTAAGTGTGTGTGTGTGTGTGTGTGTGTGTGTGTGTGTGTGTGTGAATATCTAGCAACGGTAGAGTGAATTATTCTCTCTCTCTATCTCACTTGCTCTCTCTCTCTCTCTCTCTCACGCACACACACACACACACACACTTATACACACATACATATACACACGCAAATGAGATATACACAGACAGACAGACAGACAGACGGAGGAATACATAGATTCACAGACATATGTCTGAAGGTGCATATAAAGATAGATTAATAGATATGTATATGTGTGATAAATAGGTAGACAGATACATACATATATCCACATATACATACAAGCATATCTTCATGCATGTAAAGCTCATTTAAGTGTGTGTGTGTGTGGGTGTCGGGGTGTATGTTTGTATGCCTATGTGTGATACACGTGCGGATAAATACGTATATACATGTATATATATATATATATATATATATATATATATATATATATATATATATAGGAAGAGAGAGAGGGGAGACAGAGGAAAAGAGAAATACACACACGTTCATACATATATACGTACAAAAACAGCTTGGCCTATTAATATGTGAAGAGACGGACACACTCAACATAGATAGATAGATAGATAGATAGATAGATAGATAGATAGATAGATAGATAGATAGATAGATAGATAGATAGATATGCCGACAGGCATAGTGCCAAATCGTTATGATCGAACGTTTTCCTGTTGTCTTTTGAATTCGATGTCTGTAATTGTATCCTAAAGGTCAAAGGCATCACATCTACTAGCGACTAAATATTGCTGCTCAGAGCGTCACTGCAGTCTTTTATTGGCCGCGTGTTCTTTGGACAACTGGCTCTAGACAGTCTAAAGACATGGAGTTGTTCTTCAATGAGCCAGCGGGTTTACTTTTCTGACAAGATTATGACCATCAATAACAAATTACTAACAAAGTAAGTGCTTTTAGTAGAATGCAAATGTAATTTGGTTTTGATTCTAAACGAACTTAACTGCCATTTTATCAAATAATCGAAAGTTTTATAGTGAAGGATTTAATAGATTTCTCAATTAGCTTCTCAGAGGAGGAGAACTGGAAAAGCCAAACTGCGGTCATTGAATTTGACCGACAGTAATAAAACAAAGAAGTCGTTATATTTAGTGAGGGAGGGGGTGAGAAGATGATGAGAGAGAGTGAGAGGGAGAGAGAGATAGACAGAGGGAAAGAGAGGAAGAGATGGAGTGAAAGAAAGTGTGAGAGTGAGGCTGGTAAATAGAGGAAGAGGAAGTAAGAAACATGAGGGCAAGAATGAAGGCGCGAATGAATGAATTAATTGGAGGCAAAAAAAAAATATAAGGAAAGAAGGAAAGAAAGAAAGAAAGAAACAGACAATAGAAAAGAAACAAAAGATAAAGACAGTAAAAAAGGAGAGAAAAAGAAAAGAAACAAACAACAGAAAGAAAGAATAGAAAATAAAACAAAAGATAAAGGCAAAAAAAAAAGAGAAAAAGAAAGGAAGAAAGAAAGAAAACAAGCTGACGGTTTTTCAGTGATACAATGGAATTTGAAACCAATCTCTCTGCAATATCAAGGAATGACGTGAAATATTGATTTCAAATTTAGACACAAGATCAGCAAGTTTTGAAGGATGGGGTAAGTTGATTGCATCAACCCCAGTGCGTAACTTGTACTTATTTCATCGGCCCGAAAGGATGAAAAGCAAAGTTAACCTCAGCAGAATTTGAACTCAGAACGTGACAACGGACGAAATGCAGCTAAGCATTTCGCCCGACGTGCTAGCGCTTCTAAGAGCTCGACGCCTCAATGTCCTGAAATATTAGACGCAATCTCGTATGCACGATCGCAGTTATATCGCTTTTGGCAGAATTGGAGAGCCTATATGCCAAGATGATATGAAACTAGCCCGAGATGTAAAGAATCTAAGAGTCTTTGATATGTCTTTGTAATTCTCATAGTAGTCTTTAGAATGTCAGTGTTGTAATCATACTGGCTTGGTAAGAATGAGATACTAAAAGTTGCTTTGTTGTGCGGCTATCTGCTCGATGCAATCATTTAAAATCAACAGTTGTCAATGAACCAGCTCATAAAGAGCAGGAAACGCCTTGCAACGGAGTGCATGTCACTTGATGTAAGAAAATTATGTTAGTATGACAAAGTTTGCAGTGAATGTATGATTGCATATTTGACCGCTTTTGGGTGTATTCTTTTTCCTCTGTAATAACAGAACGGAGTAGTAATAGGTATATGGTTGTTTCTTATTTATCTATCAATAGATAGATTGATAGGTAGAACCTTTATATGTATATATATTTTTTTTACATACGCATTAAACTGTATATATATATATATATATATATATATATATATATATATGCATACACATGGTTATTCATCATACCACCAAGTTCCTGTCATCATCATCATTTCGCTGTTAATTGCACATTTGTAACAATCATATCGAGCAGCAGCGATAAGCGGTCTAATGGAAAATTTAAATACTCTCGTTTATAAAGTCATAAAGCTATCGAAAATAAATCCGCACACTTTTAACTGTTTTGTATATCGTATTCCTCTCATCTCATTCAACCACTGTCGCCCACTATCTCATCTCATATCATCCAACCAGTAGCACTCACTATTGACATCTGTGTCAAATACTTGCCCAATAATACCCCACTGTCTATGTCTAATATTAACCAATATCCAAGCTAATCCGCAAAACCGATCAGTGGGACACGTAGTTGATAAGCTTTTACGAGTCATGGAATAAAAGGAATAATATTAACAGCCGATACCTCTATTCTACGTTGGGAAACCTTGCAATATGTAAATCTCATTTAATCCAAGATAGATGTTACACGCGATCGATATTCGGATATACGGTCGTTTTCTTTCGATAAGTACGCTCTATAAAGCATGAATGTATAAATCCCAGGTCTGTATTAAATCTATTTTGCAACAGTTTTATGCATCAATTCAAAATGTAATACAGAGAATTAGATTAATCTATATCAGAAACGAGAGAAATGTGCAGCAATTTAATAGCGAAGAATTCTCACCTAGGGAGCTGATTCGTGTTTGGTGTCGTTTAAACTTTGAAAATTCGATAGAATCAGTTATAAAAGATGGAAATTGAATACAATTTTAGAAAAAAAGATTATCATTCTTAGCTTTGGCTTCTGTTCTTCTGCCGTGCGTGTTGTGTATAAGTTAACAAGATGTTGAATTTTAAAGCATTATAACTAATCGGAATTTATCATATGATATCTTCATTGGTGAAAATATTATAGAATTGGCTGACAGTTGAGTCCTCGATCTGCTAGATTTAATCCGTATTTGTTAAGGTTCTTAGAGAGGTGATAGTTGAGTTGATAAAATTAATGGACAATTTTTGGCACTGGAGGAAAACACACTCACGCACGCACACACACGCGCGCACATACGCAATACACAACACACAATATTATACAACACATATGATCATGCATGCAGAAATATACACATATAGATAGAAATTTTGTAAAGAGAGCGGAAAGGAAAAGAGAGAACGAGAGAAACATTTAAATTTCTGAAACCTGATAAGTCAGCTTCGAATCAGAAACACCAAATCAGCCGTTGCGTGTGTGGGGGGGGGGGGGGTATGTGTATGTGTGTGTTTGCACCATCCCCCACCAACCGGTGTTGGTCTGTTTTGCGACCCCATAACATAGCGGTTCAGCAAACGTGGAAGATAGAATAAGTACAAGGCTTTAAAAATAGTTTTGGTATCGATTCATTCGATTAAAAATTCTTCAATGCGGTATCCCAGCATGGCCGCAGTCTAATGACTGAAACAGATAAAAGATAAAAGATGTATATCCAACGATCAAACCACTCTGCTAATTTGCCGTCCTGAAAATCAATGATGATAGAAAATTAAGTTTAGTCATCGGCGGTAACAAACTAATTATGTCACTTTCTCCCATGCTGATAAAATTATTTACCAGTGAAATACTAGTGTCAAACCACTTAGCCTCAACATAATTTCAATGTTTCACTTCTGAGAAAAACATGGTAAAATTTGAATTTGTGTCTAATCAAAAACATGTCATCTCTCTCATAGCTGTCTATGTGAAGTAAAATAACCTGAGCTTCAAATCGAAAAATTCTTGGGAAATTAACTCGACAAAAGCTTGCTTTTAATTCAATTCTTTATTAGTTCAAATTACTGCTGCTCTGTTTCCTCTTGGAGAAATTCCAAAAGGGAAAAAGAAATTACGGTGAAACCCGCCTGGTGAGAGGCAAAACACGCAGCTATTACAGACCAAGCTGGTTTGCTAATTATTCTATGACTTAGTACAGTGTACTGTTCCGCTGAGAAGCATTTATCCACAAGTATTATTGACTCTCTGTCTACTTAGTATTAAGGTATAATGGTGTTTCACTAATTTAAGAGCGAGCATAACCTATGGTTAAGGACTTCGCTTCGTAACAGCACTTTCGCATTCGAACCCTCAACGCGCTACTTTCTATGAGTGATTTCTGCTACACCCTCCAACTGGACGGTAACTTTTTGAACAAAAGCTTGCTTGACCAATACCATCTAGTAGCCTGTCATATACAGATAGATAGACAGACAGACAGACAGACAGACAGATAGATAATTATTTACATTATTTACATTTGACGGACATTTGTCCTCATCTTGTTTGTTGTTAACACAACGTTTCGGCTGATATACCCTCCAGCCTTCATCAGGTGTCTCGAGAAAATTTCTGGGTTCTCATTCCTAAGGTATTTTTGATGATGGTATTATTATTATTATTATTATTATTATTATTATTATTATTATTATTATTATTATTATTATTATTGTTGTTGTTATTATTATTATTATTATTCTGGTCACTGCCAGGAATCGAACTCAGAATCTTGGGGGTTAGTAGCCCACGCTATGATTATCATGGTATATAAGTAAAATTGTGAAATAGTGGATGCTTACGAAGTCCTGCATTTAATTTCCATTCTGGGGTAAGACAAAGGACAGCTGGAAAAAACGAATAGTTTAAATATGGAATGTTGACAACGAAAGTAACAAATAACAAAATCTAGAAGCTCTGGGAAATTGGGATTCATTGTTTATCAACAATAACAGGCCTAGGTGTAAGTTTTCACTCTCAGAAACGAAGAAATGCAGCGTTTGGTATCGTGCAAGTGTTGGTAAAAGATTTTTTGTTGTTTTTTGTTTCTAATATTTTTTCTCAACTCTGAGCAGGTTTATATAAACAAAAAAAAAGATAAAGAAAAATAATATTAAAGTGATAAAAAAGGAACAGGTTTATCCGTAACTTTTTGGGGGAAAGTGATTCTCCTGGCAGCTGTTTTTCAACTTGAAAAGGTTAAGATTATAAGAAAGAAAAAGAGAGTTTGCCAGCTGCAAGATATTACGATAAATACTTTACGAACTGATCTAAGATATCTCGTTACATAGTAACTATTCTTGTTTATATTTGAAAGAACTGAAAAAACAACGAAAAAACATATTGTTAATGGTCTACATACATAGGATAGATTATGTTTAATTACCGTTTGACCTATATCAATAATCAATTCTGACGAGTTAACCTTGATATTTATTTGCATTACCTGTAGCAATTAATAAAAGCGCATAATATACATATATATATATATATATATATATATATATATATATATATATATATATATATATATACCTTCCGAATTTGTTGTGATCATGTAGATAAAAAAGACAATGATACGCCTTTGAAGCTTTCATTGTTATTTTGTTTTTATACTTCTTTTTTTTGTATTAAATTACTTTTACAGTAACAGTGCCTACCTGTTATTATCTTAGCATTTCCTGATTTTCGTCGCCATTTCTTTTTATTGCCTGTTTCTTCAAGTCTTATGTGTTTTTTTTAATATCTTTTCTACTTTTTATCTTTTACTTGTTTCAGTCATTAGACGGCGGCCATGTTGGAGCACCGCCATGAAGGGTTTTCAGTTGAATGCATCGACTTCTGTACTTAATTGCTTTAAAAGCCAGGTACTTCTTCTAGCGGTGTATTTTGGAGAAACACTATTTGATATATATATATATACGTGTGTCTAAGTATGTTCACACATATTCATGAATACATTTCATATATGTACATGATGTATACATATGTACAAATATGAATGCGTGCATATAATATATATTGTTTGTATTATATACTACCATCTATATGGATGAACATACTCAACAAAAACACCACCCCTCAAACAAACAATCATATATAAAAAAATTATTTTATCTTATTTTATCTTCGTGTTATTTATTTGTCTAGCAGGACTGGTATTTCGAATTTTTAGTCGCTTTATTTTAACTTTTAGATCATTTGTATTCTATTATATAAAAAATATATCTTACGTTTTTTATATATATTTTTAACTCGAATTAGATATATTTGTATTTTATTAGAATATATGCTTTTTAAAATTGTACATTTTATATATATGTATTATTTTTATATTTTATACTTTTCTTATATGTTTGTGGACCATGGTGTATTTTTTATATATGATTGTTTGTTTGTGGGGTGGTGTTTTTGTTGAATCGTTGACCCGACCATAATGTTTTTATTCTGTCACTAATGCCTTTATATATATATATATATATATATATATATATATATATAAAAACACACACACACACACACATACATATATATATACACACACACATATGCATATATATACAGTATATTATGTAAATAATAATAATAATATTTTATAAGTTTAATGCTTATAAGCGATCACTCTGAATTGACTAAAAAAGAAGTCTAATATTGTCGCATAATATAAGCCCTCGACGGAAAACAAACGGGTTGGCAAATAACATTGCAAAGAAACTTCTTAACCCTTAATTTTACCAACGGATTCATCTCTAATTTGCCATATAATCTCTTGATTTTTAACCAATATTGTCTTCTAGAGTCTATTTTTCTAAGAATTTTCTTGTTTTTTTTCTTTTTTGCAAGCAAGCAAAAATTACCCACTTTAGTAAATGGATATATATTACATATCGATTTATATTAAATTTCCAAATATGGAAACATGTGATATAGGATCGTTCAATTTCAATATTAGCGTCAAAAACAGATGTCAAAATTACTGAATATTGGATTTTAAATCCAGTGAACTCGAAACGGGTTTTGATACTGCATTATTAACCAAAACCTATTTATATGTGTTTCTCTAATTTTCCAAAATATTATTTCAAAATTTAATAGAACAATTTTAATCAAATATACATATATACAGATCTTACGTCAATAAATAATAATAATATACGGGTATGTGTTTATAATTGTCGGTGTATGGTTGGGTGTGTTTGAATACATATAGCATTCATTTATACACTTGATTTAAATGTTTTAAGAATATTTCGGCATCACGTGAGCCATAACATATTCTAAATTATTTTTATTTTCAATGTAATATTAATCAATATATAACATATTTCTTTCAAAAAAATATTAGCTGCCCGAGAAAATATACATTCCTTGTATTAGAAAAAGACATGTCAATGCCATTTTTTGGACACTTCCAATGTCCACTGTTACTAGCCATTCATTGTATGTTGCTAGCTGCTTCATTGTATGAAATCAATTTCATTTCTCGTTCTATCTCCAGGAATTTTCCTTGTCCATTTTCTAACATTTCTTTTGGTGAAAAAGGTGGTTTCTAAGCTCATTTTTGCGTAGTATGTGAATTCAATTACTCTTTTTCCTCTTTCATTTCTTATTCCATATCTGTATTCTCCAGTAACATTTTCACTTTTATTATTCTTAATGTTCATTTTTGCGTTAAAATTCCCTAGCACTAAAATATGGGTTCACTTTCCCATCTTTCATGACACTCTTATGTTGCCTGTAAAATACTTCAGTCCCTCCACCATCACAGCCACTAGTTCGTGCATACACTTGGATGATGTTAATTTTATAATTTTTGTTCAGTTTGACGGTTATTTTGAGCATCCGCTCATTTAATGCTTTGTATGCTCGTCAAACCAGTATGATCTCAAACCCAAATTCACGGCCTCCAGTCCCCAGCAGTAATACAAACCCAGACTACGATGCCGGTATGGTGAATAGTAGAGCAAGAGGTGCTAATAATTTCTGGATCAGAACCGGTCACTTTGGAAAATTGTTCGACTTGCAAGAAATAGCAACGACATCTCCATTTAAATTGTACTCTTCAGATTTAGTAAAGGAAGAAGACATTCGATAACGCTAAGTTGTTGCCTGAAACGGAAGACAAAAGAGGGGAGAAAAATGATCGCTAGAATGCTTTTCATCATAGAGCTAGCTAGTCGATCGCTGCCAAAGTGCAGTTAACCACCACAATAAACAACAACAACAAAAACCGCAACAAGATGTAGAATAGGTTGACTTCTGTCAATTTATATAGTCACTATGATGGACTAATTCACAAATACAAAGAAAACTTTATGGAAGTCTGTCTATAAGAGAAATCAGTTCATCGTACTTGCTCTATACATCATACGGTTATTTATTTAAATCGACGTCTCATTTCTTCCGGATATAATCCAGTTTCACAGTAAGCCGTATACACAGTACAAGACACTGTATATACAATGTGTGTGTGTGTGTGTGTGTGTGTGTGTGTGTGTGTGTGTGTGTGTGTGTGTGTGTGTGTGTGTGTGTGTGTGTGTGTGTG
>NC_142946.1:52097949-52100449 GCF_046866305.1 Octopus bimaculoides
CACACGCGCACATACACACACACACTCTTGCAGAGACTCAAACATACATACATACATCCAAACATACATACATACATACATCCATACATACATCCATCCATACATACATACATACATACATACATACATACAGATCTACAGGCACACATACATACAGATACATACAGATACATACACATATAATCACATTAGACGAACACTCGTGCAATATGGATAGATATGTCTGTGAATGTGTTATATATGTCAAAAATTACGACCTTTCTTTCCATATTAAGAAATAGTTAATACAATTAACAACCTCATATAAATATCTCAGCTATAAGCGTTTCAAGCAAAGAAAAATGTAAATCTACATTGGTTTTTTTTTGGGGGGGGGGGGGCTTTTTTTCATGTGTTAGATTTGGGCGCCATACCTAATTTTTCGTATTTTCTGTCTATGTTTTTGCTCTGTTATTTTTAGGTATTCTCAATGTCTTCCGTTTTATCTTTTTCATTCATTTGAATGTATGTGACTGTATACGTGCGTATGTGCGTTTGTGTATGTATGTAAGTATGTGTAAGTATGTATGTATGTGTAGGCGTAGGTGTAGGTGCTATATAATTTTTTTTTTTTTTTATCCTAAACGAAAAAATATTGGAGGTGAGAAAATTATATTTTATTTTGTTTGTGAGGGTGTCTGTAAGTGTTTGTCATTATGCAACACCTCTCCGTCCCTCATTCTTCAGAAAAAATAAAGACGCCATCTTTTTTTTATCAATATTTTTATCATCATTATTATTACTAAACGTGGCGAACTGACAGAATCGTTAGGAGGCTAAGCAAAATGCTTCGCGGCATTTCGTCTGTCTTTACGTTCTGAGTTCAAATTCCGCTGAGGTCGACTTTGCTTTTCACCCTTTCGGGGTTGGTTAAATAAGTACCAGTTACGCTCTGAGATTAATCTAATCAACTTAATCCCTCCCCACCGAATTTCAGGCTTTGTGCCTTTTGTAGAAAGGATTATTATTATTTAAGGCCGCGAGCTGGCAGAATCGTTACTGCGCCGGGCAAAATACCTTAGCAGCATTTTGACCGTCTTTACATTCTGAGTTCAAGTTCAGCCGAGGTCGACTTTGCCTTTGATCCTTTCGAGATCGACAAAATTAATACCAGTTGAGCACTGTGATCGATGTCATCGACTAGATCCCGCCCTCAAAATGTCATTCTTGTGCCTATAGTCGAAAGAAGTGTTTTTCTTTTACTGTAAAGACTTATGAAACAATCAAAACAGTGAACAGTATTTCTGTGTCTGTAGCGATTGGATAGAATAGGCGAAGTAATAATGATAATGATAATACTAATAATAATAATTTTGTTAACCAAGAGGGTTCGACGAGATATAGAAAATATGAAGAGAAGCTAACCGACACTGCTACCAGTATTGAAGGAATCATCTCCCACCTTCACCAACGTAGATATCGAAATTGATGTTAGCTGTTAAAGCAGATGAAATTAACAAAGTATCATAACTTGTATATTCTCTCAAGAATGGGGAAAATATTTGTAACATTCAAAATTTCCTCTTCTTCTTCAACATAACAATAATGTTACAAAGACGTAGTAAATCTAAATTCAATTAGAGAAAATAAGATGTTATTACAAGTTAAACAAGAACTGCTTGAAGACGTCTCTTTTCAGTAAAATCCAATGAGAGCACCCACAGCAATAATAATAAAAATGATGATCGCAACAACAACATTTAGAACCTTAATAAAATGCCATTGGGAATAATAAAATATATGCTGACAAATACAAAACCAAAATTTCCATCGACTTCGCATGTATGCACAAAATAGAAAATAGCACTAAAAGACACTAAACACATTATGTACATCATTTTCAATAGAAAACATAAAACTACAATATAAATCTATTTGCGCCGAAGGTGCACAAAGCTGCGTTTGGAAACAGAGTTAAAGCACTTAGCAAAAGTAAGGCTATTGAATAAAATAATAGTAATGATAATAACAAACTTTTCTGTTATAGTCACAAGACATGAAATTTGGGGAAGAGGCTAGTTGATTACATCGACCCCCAGTCGCATTGATGTAACGGTTAGCACGGCAACACGGTTAACACGGTTTATTGTGGACGTGTATGCATTTCAAGATATTACTTGAAATCAGATACACTGATTTAAAACACTTATTTAAAACAGTATCGTTCATCTAAGTAGGAAAACCCCACCACAAACTCCAGCTGTTTCTGATAACACCACCAATAGCAAATACACTTAATATCTCAACTAGTGTGATATGTTTATGAGGACTAACATAGCGCTGCTGCTATTGTTATCACGGCGGTTCTAAATGCAAGCACACCATATTTATACTCCTGTTTGTTTAGTGTTTATTTTGTTTTGTTTTGCATTTTTGTTGTTTTTATTCAGTTTCAATTTTCCGGAAATCACCTCTAAACCGGAAATTATTGTCTTTGTGTGACGGTTCTGAGAAAGAGATA
>NC_142946.1:52112949-52120449 GCF_046866305.1 Octopus bimaculoides
ACGTCATCTGCCAAACGCCAACCAGGATGGCGTGAATCAGCCAAGATTTACCTGCTAGAAGTAGCAACCCAAATTCTTTTAAATCAGATCTCAATGCTGGATTTCAAGAACCAAATGAAGGGCAGATTTTCAATCCCGGAATCATCCCGATTCCAAAAAGGTATAATATGTCTATGTAGAGAAAATTTAGACTGAGATACAGGGTTCCCAGACGGACAGACAGAATTTCGCTTTTATTAATTACATGGAAAAATGCGAGCATGAAAAGTAATAAACCTGGAAAAGTATATGACAAGTTATTACACCTAAAAAAGTATAGCATAAGCTATTACTTCTAGTAAAGTAAAGAATAAGAAACTTTTTACTTAAAATATTGCTGCAAAGAATGTCAGTTCTTCTAATTTATCACTCTTTGCAGTTCTCATCTTTTAAATTTATTGTACAAAACTGTTCAATTAATTTGTAAGTTTGTCTAATTAGTCACTTTCTTCTGTGTTTAAGGTAGTAAATTTGCCAAATTCTATTTAAAGTATAGTTTATTTGTAAATTATAATAAAATAATTTTTAATATTGAAATTTTAATTTTAGCTGCAACCGTAAAACGGTTTACCATGTAGTGTCAAATTGCAAGTAACCAAAGTTGAAAATGGAATTGTTGACATTACATGTAATGTCAACAATTCCATTTTCAACTTCAAAGATAGAAAGATAGAAAGATAGATAGACAGATACTGAAATAGGAGAGCTTGAAGTGGTAAAATTGAGTTAAATGTGCTAAATAGACGCAGTGAGACGGTGACAACATGATAGGTTACTAAACAAATATTCAAGTAATATGTACGTTAACACAGGTAGCTAGGAATTTAAGGAAAAGACGGTGTAAGGAAAAAGTACACACACACACGTATATATGAATGTGTGTATGTATGTATGTATGTGCGTTTATAGGTATACATACGCATAGACACAGACACACAGCGTAAGAGGAAGACAGCGATAGAAAGAAGGAACTCCAGTTGGAGAGGAAGTTGAAAAATTGAGAACGTCAGAGAAACAATGATAGATAGAGTGATAAAGTTGAAGAGATAGGGAGAGAAACAATGATTAAAGAGGTAAGTTCGTGCTGAAATAATGAATTTTGTTTTTTGTTTATTTTTTTAGTTTGTAGTTTGTTGTTTTTTTTTTGTTTTTGTCTTTTTTTTGCTGAATAACAAATGAGTGATTAGTTTCTTTTGGCAAGGCGATGTAATTTCACTGTCAACTTCACGAAATGAATTCACCTCTAACGGTTGTACAACCCACTCCCAATCACAGCACAAGCCTCCAAGAGTGCATCACGCCTTCAATAAGACTTTCTGGTTCAACACTGGATAGATATCGTTTATCTTTTACTTGTTTCAGTCATTCGACTGCGGCCATGCTGGGGCACCACCTTGAGAAATTTTTAGTCGAATGAATTGACCCTAGGATTTGCTCTTTATAAGCTTAGCCGAACCGTGAAAATTACAGAGACGTAAACACACTAGCACCGGTTGTCAAGCGGCGGTGCGGGATAGATGCAGACACAAAGGCACTCACTCACACACACATACATGTGTGTGTATGTATGTGTATGTATGTATGTATATATATATATATATATATATATATATATATATATATATATATATATATATATATATATATATATATATATATATATCGGACGGGCTTCTTTCAAATTCCGTCTACCAAATATACTCACAAGCCATTGGTCGGCCTGAGGCTATAGTAGAAGACACTTGCACCAAGGTGTCACGCAGTGGGACTGTACCTGGAACCATGTGGTTGAGAAGCAAGTTTCTTACCACACAGCCATGCCTGCGCCTGAATAGATACCAGTTTCTCTATTTCAGAGAAGATAAAAATCGGATGGTGTGGTGGTCATGCCTTTCTCAAAGCATTGAGGCTAAGTAAAGTAGATACCTTCGAACAGGAATTCTGTAGCAAAGCTAATCTTCAGTGGTTAACCTAATACTTGAGTTGTTAAAAGAATCCATTCTGTTGCAGTTATTCGGACCAGCTTTACAGCCTGAAGATTGTTCGGTGTTTTGAAGTCTTGGTTCTGTATCTCTCATCTAATCTACTATGGACGTGAACTGCCTGGAAACTACAGGAGTAATTTTTAATTGACAATATATCTCGTTCTTGTAACGATACAGTATTACATGCGTATTTATATATGTGTGTGTGACTGTGTTTCTGTCTGTGTGTGCGTGTGTACGCATATGTTTATTGTGTGCCTGAATCCGATAATCCATTAAAGAATCATTTTGAAGATTTTGTTTGCACACAGTATGTCTATAGTGGAACCAGAAATTATATTTTTGCTTTTTACTTCATAGTTTAATAAGAGCAGAAAGGACGGGGGTTCATAATTCTTTTTGATGTTATTCGAAATTGGTTGAAACAAAAAAAGAAGGTATTTTCCTCACACTAGAGACCTGGCCCAAATGATAATAAAAAAAAGCGGACAAAAAGCAATCAATGATCAAATGGTAATGTTAAACTGAGTGACGTGTGAATATGCGTGTGTATACGTTTGTATGTGTGGGGATGCCCACCTTCATTGCCAATTACCCATCACCAAAACAAAACCGCACTAAAACATCTGCCACCAATTATTCCCATTTCAAAGCCAACCACGTCGAAAATTGTTCTGAGATACTAACTGCATAAAAGTAAATGCATTAAAAAATCTAATAATTTACTACCTGCTTGTCACAATAAATATGCAACCTAAACATATTTAGAATGATGTATTATTTATATAATTCACATAGTTTCTAAATGATATACGAATGAAATGTATTTATATGATTTTAGTTTACTCGAAAATCAATAATATTTTTACCATTATTCAAATTTGTTTTGAAAAGTTAAAAGTTCAAGTTTGTTTATTTTATATTCTCTCATATTTATGTGTCTGAGTATATAAACATACATTCATACATGCATATATATATATATATATATATATATATATATATATATATATATATATACTGTATATATATATATATATATATATATATATACGTATGTATATATATGTATATACATACATACATACATATATATATGTATAAATATTCATTACATATACACCACACACACACACACACTTATATATATATTCTTTCATTTATATAAATAGTTTTAAGTGTTGAATAGATTTCTTATGTAATTCATTTAAATGTAGAAACGCTTCTTTGAGTAAGTTATAATTTGCTTCCGTTTAGTTGCAAGTATTTTGTGAAAGTGTGGCCATGACGAAACAACTAAGTTGAAAATATATTTGCCTACGACTTCATTTTACGTGTATTCAGATTTGCTGTCGGCGTTTAATTATTTACTGTATTTATGCGTATATTTTGGGGGAGTTGGGTACACTTAATACACGTACAAAAGTATGCACTCCGCTAAAGACACCTAAGGTACTAAGCAGAGGTATTAAACTGGACAACAGATTAAGGTCTACTTCCCAATTAGGCCACGGCTAGATTTGAACTCGGAACACAAACATCTGTAATACATACGGCAGGGTATTCTGACCGGCGTTCTTATAATTCCGCCAATCCACAGTCCTGGCTTAGTATATTTTTATTGACTCTGAAAGAGAAAGGATGAAAAACAAAACCTGACCTCAGCAGGATTTGAACCTAAAGTGATACGTGTTAGAACAAATATGCGAAGCATTCTATCCACTAATTTGCCGACAGGTGAACGAAATATATTTAGCAATATAGCAATATATCAATGATTATCAGCGAGGTGAAGGTGCATAGTTTAGTGGTTAGGGTGTTCGGCTAACGATCGGAAGGTGGTGAGCTCGATTTCCAGCGATGCATTATGTACAATAGACTTTATTTCATATTGCTCTAGTCCGCTTAGCTGGCAAAGATGAACTGTGATTGTATTTCAAAGAGCCAGCCTTGTCACATTCCGAGTCGCGCTAAATTGCTCCGAGAACAACGACCTTTTCTTTATAAATGTTCTGAAAACTATTTATAACCTTAGATTTTTTATCTCATTCTGTCAA
This sequence comes from Octopus bimaculoides, assembly GCF_046866305.1. Lineage (NCBI taxonomy): Eukaryota > Metazoa > Mollusca > Cephalopoda > Octopoda > Octopodidae > Octopus > Octopus bimaculoides. Next base: position 52,117,031 of record NC_142946.1, read on the forward strand.
TATATATATATATATATATATATATATATATATATATATATATATATATATGCATGCATGCATGTACGTATGTATATATGTATTAAGTATGTATGCATATATGTATATAATTTTGTATGTATATATGTACGTATGTATGTATATATGTATGTATGTATGTATGTATGTATGTATAATAACATGCACGTGTGTATATATACTTAGAAACTTAGATACGTTTCGGCCAGCATTGGCCCCAGCCATGTCTTTCCAATGTTAGAAAATAAAATTTGTTATATTCAAATATACATAAACAGGATTTTGCCCATATTCCACCCATCCTTATTTTTCATATGTTTATGTGTGTGTGTATTTTGTTCTTTCTTTATGAAAAACAAATACCTTTATTTCTATTTTTATGGAAACGCATCGTAACTGAGATATATATCTCTTATCGGATTTCGCTTTCTGCAGCTAAGTTGTTTAGCTTCTTTACTTATGAAAGTTGACAATCTCAATTGCTTTTATGCACGTAATACATACATGTAAACACATACAATATTACATTTCTTAATAGCAATAAAACGACATATTCGAGGTTTGTGAATCAAAATGTCAAACTATCTGTTTATTCATTGAACGTTTGAACTTTTGCTAATCTCTGTCACTGGCTGAATCAGGAACCAAGTCTCTAAGCAAATACCATAGCAGAAAGAAATACATTTGCCTGCTGAAGGCGATGTTTTATTAAGTTATGGTAGTGCTTTCATACCGATATGAAATAACTTTTCTGCATATCGTTTCCCAAAAAGGTAGGAAAAATTACCAAATTTCCATGATAAATTATCTTGAAATGACATGTGTCATCTCATGTAAATATAGTAAAATGGAAGCGCAATGTATTTTAGTAGGGAAAATAAGATTTCTGGCAGGAAATTTTATTAGAGAATGAACCGGTAAAAATACTGCCAACAATCTTTTGCAAATATGTGCTGTTTTCACTGTTTTCACATATGTGCGAGAAAATGTTTGAGTAGAGAAGATATGAAACCATTATTGGGTTCAAATTTTGGCACAAGGCCAGCAATTTCAAGGTAAGGGTTAAGTCGATTACTTCGACCTCAGTACTTTACTGGTGCTTATTTTATCGACCCCAAAAGGATGTAAGGCTAAGTCGACCTCCGCAAGAGTCTTCTACTATAGTCTGGGGCCGACCAAAGCCTTGTGAGTCGATTTGGTAGACGGAAACTGAAAGAAGCCCGTCTTATATGTGTGTGTGTGTGTGTGTGTGTGTGTGTCTGTGTGTGTGTGTGTCTGTGTGTGTGTGTGTCTGTGTTTGTCCTCCCAACATCGCTTGACAATCAATGCTAAGTTACGTCCCCGTAACCTAGCAGTTCGGCAAAAGGGTCCGATAGTACTAGGATTATTAGGTTCGATTTGCTCGACTAAAGGCGGTGCTCCAAAATGGCCGCAGTCAAAGGACTGAAACAAGTAAAAGAATAAAAGAACATATATATTACTTAAAATATAAACAAACGCTAATGTGCACGTGTATATATATATATATATATATATATATATATATATATACGCATGTGTGTGTGTATATAATTTGTGCAGCATATTGCCTTCTCATGCTCGTAAGTACAAGAACATGTGATGTTAAATGTGACTATATATATATATATATATATATATATATATATATATATATATATATTCTGAAAAAGATGTAATTACTTCGCAAAGCGCACAACAATTACAGATAACAAAACAAGTGACCTTTATTGAAATTAGCGAGAAAGAAAAACAATAACAGTAAAGAATGAACATATTTATGTTCATAAACAACAAGTCCATTATTTTGTTTTCTTATTTGGATATTTATCTGATGACCGGTATTTTCAATTTACTCATGTGCGAACTTACGTGGTTTTAATAATAAAGAATTGATTCTTTTTTCCCTTGTAATTATTCTTCATTTATCGGATAATTCTTTAGTTTTTCCGTTTGGTATTTGAAAATTATAGGTTGTGTTACTTTATTCATATTAGACCATGTTGGAAACTAGCAATTATGGTGTTTCTTTAATCTCGCATTGTCTACGTGGCAAAATCCCAATGGTTGATCTCTTCTGCTCAACTGCTGCTGTTTCCTTCAATGCTACTCTGTAGCAGTGGAGGCACCGAAAATAAATAATGAAGTGTAACAGAAGACACAAAGAAACGAATTTTAGGAAAGCGTGTAGAAGATTAGATCAGCCCAGGTACTTCAATGATACTTTACTTTATCGACCCCCCCCCCCACCAATGTGTTCAAAGACAAAGACGATCTCGGTGGAATTTGGAATCAGGACATCGAAATATCCATCGAAATACTCTGATGTTTCTGCCAATAACTTCTGTAACAAGGGCGGCTAGTAGCCGAAACTAATTACTAGAGTTCTAATACTGATTTCAAATTTAAGCACAAGGCCAGTGATTTCTGGTGGAAGTGGAAGTCGATTGCGTCAACACCAGTATTGAAGTGGCATTTTAGATTTCTAATATCGGCAACTGTTCACACACACACACACACACACACACATACATACATATATATATACTTGTGTGTGTGTGTGTGTGTGTGTGTGTGTGTGGAGGTGCAATGGCCCAGTAGTTAGAGCAGCGGACTCGCGGTCGGAGGATCGCGGTTTCGATTCCCAGACCCGGCGTTGTGTGTGTTTATTGAGCGAAAACACCTAAAGCCCCACAAGGCTCCGGCAGGGAGGTGGGGTGGTGACCCCTGTTGTACTCTTTCGCCCCAACTTTCTCTCACTCTTTCTTCCTGTTTCTTGAGTAAAGCTGCGATGGATTGGCGTCCCATCCAGCTGGTGGGGGGAACACATACGCCATAGAAACCGGGAAACCAGGCTAGGTTTTAAAAGGTAATCAGCAGAATATTTGCTGCAGCCCATAACACCTCCAATCAGTTAAAATCAGAAGCCATGAGAGTCTGTGCCTATTATTACTATTATTATTATTATTATTATTATTATTATTATTATTATTATTATTATTATTATTATTATTATTATTGGCGGCGAGCTGGCAAAATATTTGCTGTAGTGATATTTCTCCCATGCAACTCTTTGCTGAATTTGTCTGAAATGTAATGGAAAATAGGCAATTTTCAAAACATTGATGTCCAGGTAACAAAAACAAAGTTTGAAGGGAATAGTAGTCATTTCCTTTTATTTCTAGATAGAAGCAAGTAAGAAATAATACTTGCTGACAAAAACACGAAAAAATCAAAATTTTGTTACAAAGTATTATACATATTTAAAATATACTCATGACATGAAACGATATAGATTCTTATTAACTGTGCAATAAGTAGAGTTTAGTTTTCTTATTAAATTCTGCTGTATTTCGGGCGGGTCATTATGTCAATAATAAACA
>NC_142946.1:52130449-52132949 GCF_046866305.1 Octopus bimaculoides
TAAGCTTCTGTTAAGCTGCGAGGGTCTATTTGTTATCTTTTTTTTTTCTGTCATAGTGACAGAAATTATGCTTCAATACACACATTATCGAAATTTTAGTCGGTATACAGCCAAATGATGAGACCGCGTCAGCAGCGGTGGTGCAGAACGCCGACAAATCTCTGTAACAAAATCATCAGAACTTTGCCTATCTCAGTATCTTCCGCAAGTATCTCAAAGGTTCCAGTGACATTAAATGAATGGGAAAGGATATACATACATGATAAACTGAGGAAATGGTGCGGTATTGACTTCATCGGAAATAAAATCGCTATACATAACATAATATTTGGTTTGCACACTAAATATTAATGACTCAATATGAAAGCCGAAATTCCAATCTGTTTATACTTTTTGAGTTATGTATGCTGTTGCAAATGATTTAATAGAGTGTTAGTTCAGTTGTTAAAAATGAAATTCAGCAAAGTCTTTTACAGTCAACTAGTAGATCGTGCTTTTAAATTGTACTAAGAGCTAGAGTATTTAATTTTCAAACCTAAAGAATCCGGTTCTCGGATTCTTCAGTGGCTATCGTTAGAGAAATAGGGTTTATAGCTATGTATTCAACTAAGAATGTTGTCAGGGATAGATCGTTGAGGGGAATAACATTGTATAATGATCATCACTAATGACTAGTTACAATTACAACTAATCACTAATTACAACACTATGTTCAGCTTCCAAATTATTTCCTATACTTTTTTTTTTTTTTTTTTTTTTTTTTGCTTCGGCGTGAATATTATGTAAAACATTTAAGATAGTTTAGACGATCATTTTCATATTCAGTTTTAACCTAGTGTATCAAGTTTTCATTTTTTAACCCAACAGCTTCTAAATTTATTTCTGAAATCTTTCAGAAATTATTTCATGTTTTTTTTTGTTTTTTTTATTGTGATTTCTAATATTGATTTCAAATTTTGTCACAAGATCAACAATTTCGAGGGAAAGGGGTAAGTTGATTACATCAGACCCAATGTCCCAATCTTCAACTGATGCTTATTTTATCGATCCCGAAAGAATTTGTGATTTCTAATACTAGAAGTAAATCGTTTTTCAAATTGCCGTAATGTTTTATTTGGAAGAGGAGGACATTGCTAAAAAGCCCAATTTTATTTTTCAATTTCAATATCCTTCTCCAGATACATGGCTTTCTGCTGTAATCTTTTCGTAAAGCGAGCAGTTTTCATTAATGAATGTTTCAGCCAGTATTTGTGAGAATAGAATTGCAATATTTTCGGTTGATAAATCAATATGGTATTTATATATACTTCAACCTAAATTACGTATGCATCAGCAGTATTGCAAACAGACCTCGACAAGAAAGAGCATGTTAATTTTGTGATTTTTACAATCAGAGACAAACAACACAAGGTGTAAACAATTCAATGCTGGAAGCAACGCAAAATTAGTAATTTAAATTAAGTTGAAAAAGTATCTTTATATTCATATATGTGTATGTGTGCATTATATATACATGTATATGGTGTACGTATATGTTTGCATGTATGTATGTATGCATGTATGTATGTATTTATGTATGCATGTATGCATGCATGCATGAATGTATGCATGTATGTATGTATGTGTCTGTATATGTGAGTGTGTCCATATCGATAGATAGAGTGACTGATTGAGTGACTGATTGATTGATAAATGGATAGGTGAATGGATGGATATATTGACAGACAAACAGACACACAGACAGTGAATGAGTGTGAGAGAGAGAGAGAGAGAGAGAGAGAGAGAGAGAGAGAGAGATGTCCCTATTTGTTGAAATAATTATGAACGCTTGTATGAATACATCTATGAAGTATACAAGACACAGAGTGAGAGAAAGCCGGAGAGAGAGAGAAAGAGAGTCAGAGAGAAAGAGAGTCAGAGAGAGAGAGAGAGAATGAGAGAGAGAAAGAGAGACACAAAGGAATCTATTGATTGGCCGTTAGTACGAATAGATACATTAAGTTCGACAATGCTCTAAAGACGACAGACAATTATTTTACGCGAACGTTCTACAAAATTGTCCCAACCCTCGAGATAATATAAATTGCTCAATTCAAATATATATGTATCTCTTTCTCTCTCTCCCTCTCTCTCTCTCTCTCTCTCTCTCTCTCTCTCTCTCTCTCTCTCTCCTTCTCTCCTACTCTTCGTCTCTTTCTTTTTCTCCCTCGCTCTCACACTCCCCATCCCTCTCTCTCTGTTCGGACTATGGGAATGCTTTTAAGAAACTAATTATGAGTGCTAAGTCCTGACATGTCTAAGTAAATCAAACGATAATTCGGAACTATTTAAATGCCAGACAAAACATTTATCTATATTTGTCATTATCAGACTAAATTATTGTTTTCCTTCATCTCCAGCCTATCTGTCACTTGGAGATATTATCAATGATTGTCCTGCTAGTCTCCTCTAAGTTTTGCAGCTGTTAGCAATGTTAGTGTCGGCGTTGTGAAGGTGCATG
>NC_142946.1:52137949-52142949 GCF_046866305.1 Octopus bimaculoides
AGTTAGTGTATTGGTTGAGCTGTCGCTGCATACACCCAAGTGTGTGCATCTATTTACCTTAAGAATTTCAGGTGGAGAATCTTTGGAATATCTTACTGTGTCGCTATTGGATACGAGTTGGAGAATCAGCGTCGCCTTCTTTTGCGCTTTCTTCAAAACACCTAGAATTTTTATGCTTGTGAGTAAATTTGTAGTTATCTATATTTATATAACTGTAATACAGTTATATTGTATAATAAATCTAATGTTGTTTCAAATGATTATATCAGTATATCATATATACATATATAAATATATATATAATACAGAATGGAACAAGAACGCAAAACATCCAGACAGTCAGGTGATGCAAGAAAGGGACAAAACATACAGATAGACGATACAAAGAAAACACGGAATGTCATTCGAAGTTTTCTCTCTTCAGTCGAGATCCAGATTATCTTTGCAATTTCGGCTGGTTATTCTCGATATTGCTCCAATCTGGCCAGCCCCAAGGAAAAACTAAGCTAAGAGCTGTTGCACAAATACAGTAGGAATAATGACGGGACATATATATATATATATATATATATATATATATATATATATATATATATATGAAAAGCGAGCCGACAGAATCATTCGCACACCGGGTGAATGATTAGCAGCATTTTGACCGCTTGACGTTCTGAGTTCAAATTCCGCTGAGATCAATATTGCCCTTCATCCTTTCGGTTTTGATAAAATAACTACCAATTGAGAACTTTGATCGATGTAATCAACTAACCCCCTCTCGAGAAATTGCTGACCTAGTGCCAAAATTTGAAGCCAATATATACATACATATATTAAGATATATAAGGCCGGTCTGGGGAATTAGCCTGAGTTTCACATCCATAAGGCTAAGCGGTTTACAAACCTAAGCGCTTTATGGGCGTGAAAGCCTGGGTAATCCCATAGACCGGCCTTACCTATCTGTATAGTATTGTGCTCTATAACTTAGAGTGTGCTTCTTTTTCGGATTTATGATTTCCCAACGATATGTGTGTATGTGTGTAAATGTATATGTATATATATATATATATATATATATATATATATATATATATATATATATATATATATAATATATAGATGTATATACATATATGTATATATATATATGTGTGTGGGTGTATATATATATCTCTGTGTGTGCGTATAAATATATATATATATATATATATATATATATATATATATCAATGGGTGTGTCTGTATGTGTGTGCAACTGAAACAGTATTAACTTATAATCGCTACTTGTGTATCATTCTAAAAGTTAATTATATACACACCTCTAGAAGGCACAGTTTTGTGGTGAAACTTCATCATAGGCGTGTTATATATATATATATATATATATATATATATATATATATATATATAACAAAAGAGGGGGATGCGTTTTCGACATCACAAGTTTATGAAGACATTTTATCTCAGACAGTTCAATTTCATCATACTTTCTACTTTCTAATGTTGGGTATACGTTTAGTATCATAAACTCGTGACGATTTTAATTGCTTTAGTTATAGCGTAAACTGACGAATTTGCATAACAATGACAATTTGACTGTCGTTAAAAATTCTCTTTATACTAAAGAAGACATAAAAACTAAAAGTTCACTTCACCCAAGCATATTTATAAGAAAATGATCTTACCTAATGTAAATTACATCGCATTTCTATATAACTGCAAAGTTTTATGTTCGCCTCTTCTCGGCAGAACGGCAAACGGAAGTACTGGTGAGCAATAACAATTGTAAAACAGGTGTATCTCTATATATATGTGTATGTGCGTATGTTTGTACGCATTAATAAATACTTATACACAGATATAATGCTAATATATATATATATATATATATATATATATATATATATATATATATATATTAGCATTATAATATATATATATATATATATATATATATATATATCTTATATATATATATCTACATAGCCTATATATACATATATATATACCCTATATGTATATATATATATGTATATATATATATATATCTTATATATATATATATACATAATATATATATACATATCACATATTTATGTATATCTTATATATATATATATATATATATATATATATATATATATATATACCTTATAGATTTATATATCATATATGTATATATATCATATATATATATATCCTATATTTCTACATATACTATACATATATATATCATGTATGTATATATATATATATATATCATATGTATATATATTTATATATATATATATATATATATATATATATATATGTATGTATGTATATATATCATATATATATATATATATATATATATATATATATATATACAATACACACACACACATATATATATATCCTATATACATAGATCATATATTTATATATATATATATCCGATATATATATATATATATATATATATATATATATATATATATATATATATATATATATATATATATATATATATATATATATATATATATATAGGAGAAAAGAAAAAAGAGAAAATGCACATTGGATATAAAAAAAAATAAAGGCTATTTTATGAAAAGTAATGATACATGTATACAATTAGATGAACTGAAGTAGAATTGAGAGCTATAAAAGTCATGAATTATTAAAGAGATTCAGACTCATACCGGTATCGTCAAAAGCTGTTCACTGATTTTGAATGAACACCGATTTCCAAACGGTGTCGGGTCTAATAGTCCCTGAGTGAAAAGATTACATGCAAGGAGGAGGGGGTTTTGCGTTCAAATCTATCGTAAGTCATCCACAATGCTTCTCAGAATGATACTTTTTGTTTTTTAATACCTCGGTTCACCGATATCAGAAATAGTTACCTCTGCTGCTGAGGAGAAACGGCTGTTGAAAGATCAATATCGTATCCAACAAAGTATTGTTTTTGATCCTGCAGTATAAACAAAGGTTTATTCGAAACGAATTAACACATGGCTATATGGTTTTGAAGCCTGCTTTGCAACCGTATAGTTTTTGGTTCAGTCTCACAGTACGGTACCTTAGGTGAGTGTCACTACTTTATCCCCAGGCTGACCAATGCTTTATAAGTAATGTTCATAGACGGAAATTGTATGTCCATCCTATACATGTGTGTGCGTGTATGTTTGTGTTTATGTTGTGTTTGTCCCCAACACCACTTGACAACCGATGTTGGTTTGTTTACGTTCCAGTACTAGAAACATTTTCTACGACTAAAACTTTCAAGGCGGTACCCCAGCATGACCGCAATCCAATGGCTGAAACAAGCAAAAGATAAAAGCTGTAAAGATATATTAGTGAAAGGAACATTCACTGTAATGTAACACTCCAAAAAATTTTTAATCGGAATTATTAGTATAATTCTGTAACAGTTGATGACAGAGAAAATCTATTAAGTGATTTGGAATCACCACCCTAAATTTAGTAAAAATCGATGAAAACGATCATAACCTTCAGCAAGTGTCTTCTACTATAGCCTCGGGCCGACTGAACATGGAACCATGTGGTCGGAAAGCAAGCTTCTTACTACTCTACCACGCCTGAAATCTTAAAATTGCTCCGACATAATTATCTACGCACAAAAGTTTGGAAGAAAAATCGCACAAAAGTTTGGAAGAAAAATTACTCCAGAGACAAAATTTTGAAACAAGACTAAAGAAATATCGGACTTTGGCAGTGAAACTCATTCAAACAAAACCCAATATCGAAGAAGAAAGATGAAAAGTAGAATACAAAAGCAACCAATCGATTTTTTAAAATATTGCCAAGTTCGTTGTTTAGATATGACTAGGAAGAAAAATTTTATCCTCGGGTCAACTTCTTAGAAGCATTCAAATTCACTGACTCGTATCGACTTTTCGATGAACTGGTCGGGAATTTAAAAATTTTATTTCATAATTAATCAACGAACGTCTTTCCATTGTTTATTTCTTCCTTCAGGCGGCGAGCTGGCAGAATCGTTAGAACGCTGGACAAAATGCTTAACGGTATTTCGCCCGTCTCTAGGTTCTGGGTTCAAATTCCGTCGAAATCGATTACATCGACTTTGCTTTTCATTCTGTCGGGTTCGATAAAATTAGTACCAGTTACGCACTGGGCTCGATGTAATCGACTTAATCCCTTCCCCAAACAATTTGAGGCCTTGTGCTTCCAGCAGAAAGAGTTATTTATTTCTTCCATCAGGCAGCGAGCTGACAGAATCGTTAGCACGCTGGACGAAATGGTTAGCTTTATTTCGCCAGTCGCTACGTTCTGAGTTCTAATTCTGCAGAGGTCGACTTTGCCTTTCATTCTTTCACAGTCGATAAAATAAGTACCAGTTGAAGACTGGGGTCGATGTAATCGACTCATCCTCACCTCCCCCAAGCTACTCTTGTGGCAAAATTTGGAAATAATTATTTATTTTTTCCATCATGCTGATCACTAGGAACTTTATTATTTGAACAATATCATATGTACTTTATTGAAGTCTTGAAGTATAAATACCCATTACAATTAATATTTAAGAAAATTATCCAAAAACGCACGTAGCCACGAGGATACCACTGAAGAATTTTCCGCTTTGAAGTGATTGAATGCAACAACCTTAGAGTTTTCTTTCGGATTTATTAAGCCAATCGGGAGAATGCTATCAAAATTGGATCAAGATTCCGGATAAATTTCGGTCTTATTATGCCTCGTCTATGAAGCGTACCAACCAGATCGTACAATTACTGAGAAAAATATATATGTAACATATGGTATAATTATAAGTAGTGCAAATTTTAGCTATTTCTCTGCAGACTGAAAACATGATGAACAACCTTAATCGATTTTCGAACCTTATTGGGTTCTCATCAGAGGCGTCCACATCATTTTGACAGTCTCTAGAGAAACAAGCAGCCAAGCTGTTTATATATTCAACAAATTCAGTAGTTACTCTATATAGTATTTTACTGAAAAGGATTTATGTAATTTAATGT
>NC_142946.1:52150449-52152949 GCF_046866305.1 Octopus bimaculoides
TCTGACTCGAGTGCAAAATCGTTATTGTTTGGACTAATAGTATATTAATGATTATATTGCAGCGAAGTGAAAGTTGTGGAATACTACATTTTTTTTTTAAGATATCGCGTATATTGTTGATATGGTAATAAACTACAAACTATGTAAGATTAAATGAATATATATATATATATATATATATATATATATATATATATATATATATATATATATATATATATATATATATATATATATATATATATGTATGTATGTATGTATATGAACATATTAAAAGAAGCAAATAAAAAGGGTGTTTCGAAAATGGGTATAAGAGTTTGACAATTACGGTATTGAAGACACAACCTCTTGAAACAGGTCTCGAATTCTATAGAATATTTCAAGGCCCATTTAAACGAATATATTGGATCAGAGTATTCAAATTTATGGCAATTTTTCCTTTTCTTCATTTTTTTTTTTTTTCTACTTCATGTCTGGATGTGACTAAAACGTCACACGCTGAATGACTGATAAAATATAAAATATATATATATACATACATATATATGTGTGTGTGTGCGTGTGTATATACACTCACACACCATAACTAGAATCTACTCACCGAGTTAAAATAATATTCAAATGTTTCTGTTATTGTTTTTGTTGTTCTTGGGTTTAAAATGAAACTGTAGTTTGTTGGGTTTCTTTCAAGAATGCATTGCGATAATCGATTTAGATGTTACTTTCGTTCAAAGTGTTTTAGCTGTTATCTTCTTTCATTAGTCCAAAGATCTTAAAAAAGTGTTGATTGATTAAAAGATTATTATATTTTCATACCGACATTTTTGTCTTTTATTTTTTTTTATTCATAAATTTCATCGAAAAGAAATAATTTTAAAAAACCAGATTTCTGAACATTATGCATTATATTAAAGTATTTATGTAACACTTTGTCGTGTTCAATTTCAAATATATTTTATTTATTTTCTTCTTTTTTTTTCAATTTTTACCCATAATGCATGCTGGTATTTGATTGAACGAAGTATAAGAATTACTAATCTAATCCAAACGTTTTCAGCTGTTACTTTCTGCCCCCTCTACATTCTGATACAATTTCGAATGCAACACCAGATTTTCAACTCACGAATATCTGTGTCTGGGAGCTACGAAAGAAAATATTGGTATAAAAATAGTCATGAATTATTTTGATAGCATAAAGATTTGAGTTAACTATTAGTAGAGTGAAGTAAAACATTAGTAGCAGCAACAGCAACGTACAAAGTAGTGAATGTGTTCTCTGACTCTCTAGGTGTGTATCACTCTAAAGTCTACACCAATCAAAGACGCTGTTTTGTATCGTAAAAGCTTGGTAGAGATGCTTTTCATATTTTACATTATATATATCAGGTGTTTCTGTGCTCAAATTCTGCCGAAGTTGTCTTAACCTTCCATCTTACCGAAGTCAATAAAATGAATACCAGTAATATGATGACTGCTTGATTGATTCAAGCGATATGAGCTTCAATTGTTAAGAAATAATTAGTGCAATAGCTGGCAGAATCGTTTGTGTCGGGCAAAAGGCTTTGCAATATTTATGTACGGCCAGGCGACGAGCTGGCGGAATCGTTGACACACAGGGCAAAATGCTTAGCGGCATTTCGGCCGTCTATACGTTCCGAGTTCAAATACACTCGAGGTCGATAAAATAAGTACCAGTTGAGCATTCACGTTTTTAGTTCAAATTCCGCCGATGTCGACTTTGCCTTTTATACTTTCATGGTCGATAAATTAATTACCAGTTACACACTGGGGCCGATGTAGTCGACTAGTCCCCTCCCTACCAAATTTCAGGCCTTGTGCTTATGGTAGAAAGAATTACTTTTATCATTATTATTAAGGCAGCGAGCTGGCAGAACCGTTAAGCACGCTGAACGAAATGCTTAGCAGTATTTCGCCCGTCGATAGGTTCTGAGTTCAAATTCCGCTGAAGTCGACTTTGCCTTTCATCCTTTCGGGATCGATAAAATCAGTACCAGTTACGCACTAGGGCCGATGTAATCGACTTATTCCCTTCCCCAAAAATTTCAGGCCTTGTGCCTATAGTAGAAAGGATCATTATTATTATTATTATTATTATCGTTAGTGATGGCGACATTAGTGTTGTAGTTGTAATTTTGTTATTTATCTTCTTTTGTTTCAGTACAGTCTGTCTATCACTAATTAACTTTATTTGAATCTTAGTATCTCTTGTAATAATTAAACCTTCTCTATACAACTGTTAAGTAACATCGTCATCTTTGCTGTATCTGTCAGCCACATTAATAATGGCTGAATATTCTCAAATATTTCTCATGTTTTTCAACCATTTCCATTATTAATCCGTAGCAAGTACTACTGCTGCTGCTGCTGCTGCTGCTGCTGCTGCTGCTGCTGCTGCAGCCGCCGCAGTTGCTTCGTCTTTCCGCTTCACATTTATAAAACCTAATTGGTAATTTTTATAACACATTTTCGTTTTGTTTTG
>NC_142946.1:52160449-52170449 GCF_046866305.1 Octopus bimaculoides
TAGGGTACCATATATTTGGATTTGTACAGTTTTGTTCAAGTGAATGTTTAAGAAACCATAAGAAAATTATGTTTGCTTTAAAATTTGAGATCACATAGACAGTATTTTACGTAGGATATGGGCAGTTCCCATGAGCACTATCTTTTGGACTTCAGCCATTTTGGGGTTTCCTGGTATCTGAGCTAGGTAGTAATCAGCCCGTTTCGCTGTCATTCCCAGGGCACCTATGACAATAGGTATTGTTTTCGTCTTCAGATTCCACATTTTGCTAATTTCTATTTCAAGATCTTTATATTTGCTCAGTTTTTGGTAGGTCTTGACAGATACGTTTATATCAATTGGGACAGTCATATCAATGAGGAGGCATGATTTTTGTCTGAAGTCTTTCAGTATGATGTCTGGCCTATTTGCGTCTATCTTTCTGTCAGTTTGAATGGTGAAGTTCCAGAGGAGTGCAATGTGATCATTTTCAAGTACTGGGGGTGGTTTGTGTTCCCACCAGTTTTTATCATGGGGCAAGTCCAGGTTTTTGCATATTACCCAGTGAATATATTGTGCAGCTCTATCATGCCTGTTGAGATACTCTGTAGGCGCAAGCAGACTGCACATGGAGACAACATGATCGATGGTCTCATTTTGTTGTTGGCATATACGACATAATGGGGAGCTGCCGTTCTTTAATATGTTGGCCTGGTAGTTCTTTGTAGGTAGGCATTGATCTTGGGCTGCTATGATAAACCCCTCTGTTTCTGATTTCAAGCCAGAGGCCATTAACCATTGGTGGGTAAGGGCTTTGTCAATATCTGCATTATTCGCTCTCTTTGGGTATTTGCCATTGAGAGGTTTTCCATGCCATTTTTCAGTCATAATAGCTAAGGCAGCAATTTTAGCACGGGTTTTCAAGCGCTTAGCTTTTTCTGTAGGTGTTTCTAGTTCGTCTAATTCTTGAATTTGTTGCAATTGGAATTCACTTAGATATTCCTTTGCCTGTTTTGTTACTGAGTAAGATGCTTTCTTGCTTTCATATTTTAAGACAAGTTTTAGCATCCAGTCCTCAGAGTTTTTCATATAGGTGTCTAGGCCAATTGTGGCTACCTTCATTGATAATGCCAGCTGTAGTAGTCCTCGACCTCCCTCTTTTCTTGGCAGATAAAGACGTTCTATATCTGCCTTAGGGTGGTGCATTCTATGCATTGTCAACAGTTTTCGTATTTTTCTGTCAACATTACATATTTCAGTAATTGACCAGTTAACGATGTTGAAACTGTAAGTCACGACTGGTATGGCTAGAGCATTGATCGCTTCGATCCTGTTTCTCGCGTTCAGCTCTGTCTTCAGTATTGCTCTCACCCTGCGATAACATTCTCTTCTGATCCTTTCCCTCATCACTGAGTGCTTGATATTGTCCCCTTCAATTACCCCTAGGTATTTGTAGCTCTCCGCTGGTTCTAACTCTTTTATGACATTTTGCTGGTCAAGGTTCACATTAGATGTATTTGTCATTTTTCCTTTGATAAAGATAGCTTTTGCACATTTATCAAGGCCAAATTGCATCCTGATGTCATCACTGAATTGTTTAACAATCGCTAGTAGGCCTTTGAGTTGTTGGTCATTTTTTGCAAAGAGCTTTAAATCATCCATGTAAATGAGATGATTTATATTTTTATCAAATATTTTATAACCATACTGTGCATCATTGAGCAATTTTGAGAGCGGTATTAGGGCTAGACAGAAGAGGAGTGGTGATAGTGAGTCACCCTGGAAAATGCCACATGAAATTCTTACATCTCCAGCATTTAGAGATTCATTGTCATTGTTCAACATCAGTGTGGTTCTCCATGATCTCATACTTACAGATAAAAAGTTTCGCAGAGTAGGAGCTATTTTATACATTTCCAGACATTTCCTAATCCAGCTATGTGGTAGGCTATCAAAGGCCTTTTTATAGTCTATCCAGGCTATTGACAAGTTTTTGTGTCGCTTGTGACAATCTTCTAAGATCATCTTATTGATGAGTAGCTGATCTTTACAACCATAAGATCCACGTTTACATCCCTTTTGCTCATTAGGGAATATGCTACTTTCTATTAAAAAACTATAGGTGTACTCGGTTAGGACAGATGTTAGCGTCTTATACATTGTTGTTAAGCAGGTTATGGGGCGATAATTTTTTGGTTCGTTTGTTTCCTCATTTTTTGGAAGCAGGAATGTTAAACCATTAACTAGCCAAGAGGGCATCAAACTAGGATTTTGCAAAACATCGTTGTAAAGTTTTGTTAGCAGTTCATGGCTTTCTGGGAAGGCATTCAACCAGAAGTTAGGAATTTTATCCTTTCCTGGAGACTTCCATTTGCTTGACCTCCTGAGAGCAGATCTTATATCTTCTACCCTGACCCCCTCCCACTTTTGCTCCTCTAAGGAGTCTAGGTCTGTAGCTATTCTATCAATCCAAGGGGCCTTTTCATTGTGTGTTTTATCTTCTGCCCAGATTTTATTCCAAAATTCTTGCACTTCTTCTTTTGATGGGACAGACTTTATTGTTACTGGTGTTTTCCCTATCTTCCTGTAGAAATTTTTGGGGTTATTTTTGAACATGTTATTATCTCGGAAGAATTTAACACGCTTTTCATACCTTGCTATGCGGGCAGCTTTAGCACATACCTTTTGCTTGATGGTTTCTATGGTGGCATCAATGTCAACTATGGTTTTCATGTTATATTTTTTCTTTAGTTTTTGGGTCTTTGTAGGTTTGATACTCTTGTCAAATTTAAGGTTTTTCAAACATTCTATGTCAGATCTAAGCAGCTTAATTTGGTGTTGAATGCGTTCTTGCCAAGAAGGCTTTTTATTATTATTATTATTATTATTATTATTATCATCATCATTATTATTATTATTATTATTATTATTATTATTATTATTATCATCATCATTATTATTATTATTATTATTATTATTATTATTACTATGACAATTATTATCATCATCGTCGTCGTCGTCGTCATCATCATCATCATCATCATCATCATCATTATTATTATTATTATTACCATTATTGTTATTATTATTATTATCATCATCATCATCATCATCATCATCATCATCATTATTATTATCCTTATTATTATTATTATTATTATTATTATTACAATTATTATTGCAATTATTATTATCGTCGTCGTCGTCGCCATCATCATCATCATCATCATCATCATCATCATCATCATCATCATCATCATCATCATTATCATTATTATTATTATTTAATAACAGGCTATCAAAACTCAGAGTTCAATGGATAACTTGGGTACATCAGAGAGGAATCCGTTTATCGATGTGTTTGCACAATCAACTATTCCGCTGCGTTCTGTCGGGGAAAGACATGCAATAATGAGAGGAGGAGATGACGAAGTGAGTGCGAGATGAGAGTGATAGAGAGAGAGGGAGGGGGAGGGAGGGAGAAAAGAAAGGAATGAAAAAGAGAAACAGGGAGAGAAGCAGAGAAAGTAAGAGAGGGAGATTTAAAAAGAAATTAGAACGTGAGAGAGTGAGCGTGACAATTCATGTGGGGAGGGTGAAATATAATGTAGAGAGAGAGAGAAATTATAAATAGTTGAATGTAAAGGGAGAGAGAGGGGGGAGGAATATAGAGAGAATGTTTAAATGAATGAGAGAAGTTTTTGTTTTATTGTTGGCACTCCGTCGCTTACGACGTCGAGGGTTCCAGTTGATTCAATCAACGGAACAGCCTGCTCGTGAAATTAACGTGCAAGTGGCTGAGCACTCCACAGACACGTGTACCCTTAACGTAGTTCTCGGGGATATTCAGCGTGACACAGTGTGACAAGGCTGACCCTTTGAATTACAGGCACAACAGAAACAGGAAGTAAGAGTGAGAGAAAGTTGTGGTGAAAGAGTACAGCAGGGTTCGCCACCATCCCCTGCCGGAGCCTCGTGGAGCTTTAGGTGTTTTCGCTCAATAAACACTCACAACGCCCGGTCGGGGAATCGAAACCGCGATCCTATGACCGCGAGTCCACTACCCTAACCACTGGGCCATTGCGCCTCCGTGTAGTATGTTTGTATGTATGTATGTATTATTGTGATTGTTTAGCCCAAGGCATGTTCCATATAAGGTGTTCTAGCCGTGATCATTCTATTTCTTATATATTTAACTAGCCAATAAGACAGCCCTTTTATTAAGTCAGCTGGGTGTAATTTAAGGCAATTTGGTTGCTAACATTACACCCATATATTACACATATCCTCAGCCACAATCGTTGCCACCATATATACTTTTTCTTTACATTTATAGATTGTTTCGTCTATTTTTAGTCGGTCGAGACTGTAAAGTCATTTCTGACGACTTCCTCTACAACTGTTTGCATTGTTTCACAGCTCTTTGGACATAACAGAAAACATAACGAGACGCTTGATGATAATATATATGTATGTATATATATATATATATACATATATATATATATATATGTATACACACATGTATATACATACATATGTCTGTATTTATATATATGCGTATGTATCTGTATGCATGTATGTGTCTATATATGCGTGAGTGCGTGTGTGGTTGTGTGTATGTGTGCGTGCGTTTGTGTGTGTGTGTGTATGTGTGTGTGTGGGGTGTATGTGTGTGTGTGTGTGTGTGTGTGTATCGGTGTGTGCGTGTGAAGTTTAAAATTGTTCTAAAGACATTGCGATAATTCGACAATAAAGGAGTAAATAATAGAAGACAAAACACAAGAGTTCACACATTACCTTTCACAAAAGGGCAAAGCTCTTTTGTCAAGAGAAAACCAGTCGATGGCGGATGATGGCTGGTATATTATACATGACCGCAGCCACTTGGCTGAAACACATAAATAAATAAATAAATATATATATATATATATATATATATATATATATATATATATATATATATATATATATATATGGGAGAATATACAAAAAATAACAACAGACGAGGACAGGTGGTGTAAATAACAAAAGTATATATTAGTATGACGCTCGGGAATACGGAAAGTCTTTGACGTTTCGAGCTACGCTCTTCAACAGAAAGAATACGGAGACAAGGAGAAAAACACGGAGAAAAAAAATTGAATAGTGTTCAGTCAACGGTCAATCATAATAATGATTATATATATATATATATATATATATATATATATATATATATATATATATATATATATATATATATATATATATATATATATATATGTGTGTATGTATATATATATTTACATACACACATACACCCACAGATACACACACTCACACGCACGCACGCACATACACACACACGTGTGTGTTTTTGCGTGCGCGCGCGCGCGTGTGTGTATACAATAGGCTTTCAGTTTCTGTGTACCGGTCCACTCACAACGCTTTGAGGTGCCACGCAGTGGGACCGAATCCGAAACCATAAGGTTGGGAAGTAACTTTCTTACCGCACAGTTACTACTGCTCATATATATATATATATATATATATATATATATATATGTGTGTGTGTGTGTGTGTGTGTGTGTGTGTGTGTGTGTGTGTGTGTGTGTGTGTGTGTGTGTGTGTGTGTGTGTGTGTGTGTATCTATCTATCTATCTATCTATTTATCTCTGTATATATATATATACATATATATATATATATATATATATATATATATATATATATATATATATATATATATATATATATATATATATATATATATATATATCACTAGGCACTGTCATTTTTCTTCCTTTTTCTGTATATTTTTTAACAGTTCTTGTTGTTCTGCAGCTTTTCGTAATATTTCTTTTCCTTCTTTCTTTGTTGACAATTTTAAGATTTTTTTAATAACTTCTTTTGTCGCTTGTTATTTTGGGTTTTCTTTTTATTCCACCGATAAGTCGACACCTCTCACTTGTAATGTCTTCTTTACGTCCCGACGGATAAAAAGAAAAAATACGTAAGAAAAAGACAAAAGAAAAAGTAACTCTGTAATGATAAATAATGGTTTTTTGATTTAGGCACAAAACCAGCAAATTTGAAGGGGAGTGGGTAACTCAACACCATCGAACTTGCCGCTTGGCTGATATAATATTTTATCAGCTCCGGTGGGATGAAAGCAAAATTGAACTCGGTCGGATCTGAGCGTAAGGAGCTCGAACTAACGCTGTAAGGCGATTCTGCCAATGTATCGTCTTAATATTGTGAATATTAATAATATCGTTTCTAAATTTGCTACAAAGCCAGCAACTTTAGGTGAAGGGTTTAAGCTGATTACATTGACCCCAGTTTCCAGCTGGTACTTATTTTCTCGAACCCCGTAATGATGAAAGACAAATTCGACGGAAGTATTTGAACTACGAACGTAATGACGGACGAAACGCTGTCAAGTATTTTGTCCGGAGCCAGCTCGCCACCTTAATAATAATAATCCTTTGTATTATAGGCACAAAGCCTAAAATTTGGGGAGGGGACTTGTCGATTACATTGACCCAAGTGTTTCACTGGTACTTAATTTATCGAAGTAAAAGAATGTATGTATTATACGCAGATATGCATCTATATATACATGTAGATGTAGGTATGTACATACATGTACACACACACACACACATACATGTAATGTATATACATTCTATATGTATATATATATATATATATAGGCGCAGGAATGGCTGTGTGGTAAGTAGCTTGCTTACCAACCACATGGTTCCGGGTTCATTCCCACTGCGTGACACCTTGGGAAAGTGTCTTCTACTATAGCTTCGGGCCGACCAAAGCCTTGTGAGTGGATTTGGTAGATGGAAACTGAAAGAAGCCCGTCGGATATATGTATTTATATATATATGTGTGTGTTTGTGTGTCTGTGTTTGTCCCAACAACATCGCTTGACAACCGATGCTGGCGTGTTTATGTCCCCGTAATCTAGCGGTTCAGCAAAACAGACCGATAGAATAAGTACTTGGCTTACAAAAGAATAAGTCCTGGGGGCGATTTGCTCGACTAAAAGGCGGTGCTCCAGCATGGCCGCAGTCAAATGACTAAAACAAGTAAAAGAGTAAAAGTGTATATATATATATATATATATATATATACACTCGCATACTCTCCTTTTATTAATTTTGTTTGTTTTTTCTCCGCCTTTCCCCCCCCCCCTTTACATCCTGTATTCTCAGCAGGACAGTGTTGGTAACATTATAATTAATTCAGTCTCCATTTCTCTTCGTTTTTTGACCGTGTGCCTGCTTTATTTTGTCCTGCTTTATTTTGTCCTGCTTTATTTATTGTTTTGTTTTTCATTTCGTGTTTATTTTTCTCATATGTGTGCGTGCGTGCGTGCGTGCGCGCGCGTGTCTGTGTGTGCGCGCGTGCGCAAGTAGTCTCATTTCTCCGTCACTCTATCATCTTTCCCTCTCCCCCTGCCTCCTACTCTCTTTTAAATCGTAGTGTCCTTTCGACTATCTGTTGCTACTTTCGGAATTTCTATCTGCTGTCGCTAATGTTTAGAAATATAACATTCCTTAATGATTAAAACAGAGAGCATTTGGTGAAATGAAATAACACCACACAAGAGAAAACCGAAATATGCGAAGAGAGGAACAGGCTACAAAAAGAAATAAAGAAAGAATGAGAGACAATTATATACATATATATATATGTATATATATATATATTATGAGAAGTAAAGAGACAAATAGATAGATAGATAGATAGATAGATAGATAGATAGATAGATAGATAGATAGATAGACAGACAGACAGACAGACAGACAGACAGACAGACAGACAGACAGATAGATAGATAGATAGATAGATAGATAGATAGATAGACAGACAGACAGACAGACAGACAGACACATAGATAGATAGATAGATAGACAAATAGATATGCATCACATGTACATAAGTATTACTCATACAACCACATATTCACACATATATATTCAAATTCTATACGATATAAACGCCATCCAACGATGAATGTCTTGGATGTATCGATCATATATAAATAAAATATGTATATATATATATATATATATATATATATATATATATATATATATATATATATATATATGCATATATATATATACACACAAATTTATTTATAAATGCGCGCGCGTGTGTGTGTGTGTATACATACATATTCATATATATATATATATATATATATATATATATATATATATATATATATATATATATATATATATATATACATATATGCATATATACATACATGTACATATATGTATATATATATATATATATATATATATATATATATTACACACATAACTGCGTGCGCTCGCATGCGCGAACATCAATCTTTGTCTTTCAAGAAGGAATAAAACAGAGAAGAAAATTTTCGAAATGTTGAATCTCAAAATGATGCACCTGCCACACAATTGATTGGTAAACAATTTACAACGGATAAGTATAGAAACGCATTCAAGTGCCTGGTTCATATACTCCATGTGTGTGTGTGTGTGTGTGTGTGTGTGTGTGTGTGTGTGTGTGTGTGTGTGTGTGTGTGTGTGTGTGTGTGTGTCTGTGTGTGTGTATAAATATACATATGTGTGTATGTATGTTCATACGTAAATGTACACATAAATATATGTATATATATATATAAATATATAAAGGTAAAAATAATTATTTTTATATAAATATATATATATATATATCTGTTTGTGCGTGTGTGTATGTATGTGTGTATGTATATATGCATGAGTATATATTTGTGTGTGTAAATATGAATATATATATATGTGTATATGTATATTCATGTATATTCATTTGTAGATAGATAGATAAATAAATTTGTGATTAAATGATATGATATGACATGATATGACATGATACACTCATTGTGTGAGATAAGACAATTACAACAGTTAAATATCGAGGATTCATTCATGCAATCAACAACTCGTGCTATATATTAGGGACCGTCCATCTGTGAAAAACTGATTTTGTACCATGCGAACATTGCGCCGATCTATATATATATATATATATATATATATATATATATATATATATATATATATATATACCTCGCAATATGAAAATCCGAGTATCGATATCAATGTGTTTTGTGTGATATGTGTGTGTACACGAGGGGTGCTGTAAAGTTCCTGGCTTTGGGGAGTATCAGTTAATGATTTTATTCAATATATTCCCCTCTCAGATTCACAGTGATCCTTCAGTTTTTCCTAAGCCCTGTAAAAAGAACTCGGAAAGTTGAGCTTCCAACCAGGCCTCTGTAGCAGCGATCTTTTCCGAATAGGAGTGAAATTTCGTTCCCTTGAGATGTTTCTTCAGTTGTGGAAAGAAGTAATTATCAGAGGAGGACATCAGGAGAGTAAAGTGGGTGGTCTACCAATTGGAAGCCAAAGATGCGCATTTTCGTAAAGTTTCATGCGCTGTGTGTACTGGTGTGTGTGTGTGTGCGTGCATCTGTATGCGTATGTATGTATAAGTGTATGTGCGTGTGAAACCAGTCGAAGAATGAAAACTATATATAATATATTGTACAGCCTCGTATGTGTATATATATATATATATATATATATATATATATATATATATATATATATATATATATATATATATATATATATATATATATATATTTGTGTGTGTGTGTATGTATGCATTTATGTGTGTGTATGTGTGCGCGTGTATGTATATACACATATATATTTCATATGTACAAACACCATTACGTATATGCGTATATATGTACACTCATACGCTTACATACATATATACATATGCATACAGATATGTCTGTATGTGTTTGTGTACATATATATATATATATATATATATATATATATATATATATATATATATATATATTGTGTACACACACGCGCACACTCACACACACACACACACACACATACACACACACAACCACCCACACATAGATTGGCATAATTTCTTCAGTTCCTGTACTCCATCACCAATTTAGATA
>NC_142946.1:52172949-52175449 GCF_046866305.1 Octopus bimaculoides
TCATGTGCAGTATTATGTTATATGAAATGCAGATGTTAACTCGACTGTAAGTTTCATTCCACAACTTAGTTAATGCCTGCATATGCCTCTACATAGGTAGGTAATGTGCGTGTGTGTGTGTATGTGTGTAGATGTAGATGTACATATAAATGTGCATATGTGGCTATATATGTGTGTGTGTGTGTGTGTGCGAACAACCGGAATGCATTGGCTAAAAAAGATTTCTAATTTCGGCTCAAGTATTTACTCCGGAGATCCATCAAGCAACTTCCGGTAAATCTTTGCGTATATATGTGTGTGTGTGTGTGTGTGTGTGTGTGTGTGTGTGTGTGTGTGTGTATCTGTCTGTGAATATGTGTGTGCGTGTGTGCTTACTTTCGTGTATGTAAATATAAATACATATATTAATGCGTATATATATATATATATATATATATATATATATATATATGTATATATCATATACTATTTATATTACATATATAATTGTGTGTATACATGTGTTTTAAAGTGTGCTTAAACACGAGTATACATTCTCATATCTTTTTGTCTTTATATGCGATTCAATATCTTCCTACGTATGTTTACATGTCCGTGTCTACTTCTATTGTGTATGTGTATATATATATACGCATATGCGCGTGTGTGGCTTTATATATGTATGTATGCATGCATGTATATTTATAGATAGATAGATAGATAGATAGATAGATAGATAGATAGATAGATAGATAGATAGATAGATATATAGATAGATAGATAGATATATAGATGGAGTTGTAGTAATGGGTGACACAAGTTATATGTTCAAATTATATAGGCAGTGTGTTTGCGGGGGGGGGGGGGATGTGCCATATATCTGCCGAGTGTATATAGAGTGTATTTGAGAGCAATAGTGGACTGCTAGTTCTATATAATATCCCGCATTTCCGTCAATTCAATTTCAAGTGTTTGAGGGACGGGGTGAGTTAATAGTTTTTATTTGTTTTATTATTTTTTTTTTTAGAAAAACAAAACAAAAAACAAGCAAATAAAGTTCAAATATACATATCTCCTATCAGCGCCATCTACTCAAAACAGCAACTTAAAAACAAAAACAAAAACAAAAACGAAATACGATCGAGTTATTTAATGCAAACGGTTATTTTGTGAAACCGATTTTATTAGACAAAAGCAATAAAGCAATTTTCTTTATTGATCTATTGATAAAATTGATAGGCGCACCGGCAAACACACACACGTACAATATGTATGTATGAACGTATCTATAAATGTATGTATATATATTCGTATATATTATAAATATATATATATCTTCATATATATATATATATATATATATATATATATATATATATATATGTATATATATATATATATATATATATATATATATATATATATATATATATATATGTTTATATGTATGTATATATATATATATATATATACACACACACACATACACACCCATATATATGCCCACACTTCATCAATGTTATCTCCACAATTTGTACATTTTGTTTCTTCGGTTCACTTTTGTGTCATAACTTTTGCGCTTTTATTTTTTATATATATATTTTTTTTTTCTTACAATTTGGTAACTCTTTTGTTACCTCTGCATATTTCTCTTCTGCTTTTGTTTGATTTATTTTAGTTTGTTTTTTTTTTCTTGTTTATTATTTTCTGCTTTTCTTTTTCTGTTTTTGTTTGTTTGGTTGGGGTTTTCTTTTTTGTAATTTTATATTCAATTTTTACGCGGACTGTTGAAATCTCTCGGTGCTCTGCTGCGTTACGATGTAATAGATATGCATACACACACACACACATATATATATATATATATATATAGAGAGAGAGAGAGAGAGAGAGAGAGAGAGAGAGAGAGAGAGACAGAGGGGGGAGAGGAGAGAG
This sequence comes from Octopus bimaculoides, assembly GCF_046866305.1. Lineage (NCBI taxonomy): Eukaryota > Metazoa > Mollusca > Cephalopoda > Octopoda > Octopodidae > Octopus > Octopus bimaculoides. The sequence continues at coordinate 52,174,864 of NC_142946.1, forward strand.
ATAGCAGAGATAGATAGATAGATAGATAGATAGATAGATAGATAGATAGATAGATAGATATACACGCATATGTGTGTATATATATATATATATTTATATATATATATATATATATATATATATATACATATATATATATATATATATATATATATATATATATATATATATATATATATATGTATGTATATAAGCCAGTACATTCGAAAATTGATCATGTTCATTGAGTGGTTATCTAAATATAATCAAATTCTACCCTAACTTGACAAAGAAAGATTAGCAAAACATTTATTGTTCGATATATATGCATGTATACATGTGTGCATGTGCGCGCGCATTCGTGTAAGTCTGTTTGTACATATTTATGTGCATGTGTGTCTTTGTGTGTGTGTGTGTGCGTGTGTACATATATAAACGGTAGTCTGTTTGTGTGTGTCAAGTTGCCGTCTACACCCGTTAATGAATCTTCGTGAAACTTTGCACACATGTTAAAGTAACATTCAATTTGTTACTAGGTTCATTGCCGTTTAATAAAAAAAATCTATAATTGAACGGCTACGACTTGTCTTCATAAAATTTGACGTGC